>NC_052157.1:98596787-98672191 GCF_902713615.1 Scyliorhinus canicula | reverse complement strand
CCCCCCCGCTGGTCTATTCCCCCCCCCCGTGGTCTATTCCCCCCCCCCGTTGGGCGATTCCCCCCCCTCCGGTGGTCTATTTCCCCCCCCCACCCTGTGGCTATCTCCCCCCGGCCCGTGGTCTATCTCCCCCCCCCCGGTGTATATCTCTCCCCCCCCCCCCCCCCCCCCGTTGTTCTAGCCCCCCCCCCCCGGTGGTCTTATCCCCCCCCCCCCGGTGGTCTATCTCCCCCCCCCCCGGTGGTCTATCCCCCCCCCCCGGTGGTCTATCTCCTCCCCCGGTGGTCTATCCCCCCCCCCCCCCAGTTGTCTATTCCCCCCCCCCCCGGTGTCTACCCCCCCCCCACCCAGGTTGTCTACCGCCCCCCCACCCAGGTTGTCTACCCCCCTCCCCCTCCCCGGCTGTATACTTCCTCCCTAGGGGGGGATTGTTCTCCTTAGAAAGACGGAGGCTGAGGGGCGACCTGATAGAAGTTTATAACAATATTAGGGGTATAGATAGTGAACAGTTGGAGGCTCCCAGGTCGGAAATGACAATTACAAGGGGGCACAAGTTCAAGAGGGGAGAAAAGTTCTGTGGACATTTGCGCGGCAAGTTTTCTTGCCCAGAGCGTGGCCTGGAATGCACTGCCAAGTGAGGTGGTTGATGCAGATACGTTAGTAACCTTTAAGACTTATCTGGATAGGCACATGAACACTCAGGGTATAGAAGGTTGGTTGGTCTAAATAGGACACTGATCAGCGCAGGCCTGAGGGCCAAAGGACCTGTTCCTGTGCTGTATTGTTCTTTGAGTAGGGATAAGGGGCATGCTGGGAGAATGGTCAAGGTGATAAATTGTAATGGTTTTATTGAGGATGAGGGTATCATAACGTAGGAAATAAGACCCGAAGGAGGCCATTTGGCCCCTCGAGCCTGCTCTGCCAGTGAAGAAGATAATGGCTGGTTTTATTGTGGCTTTGACTCCACTGTCCTGTCCTCGCCTCTGACTGTTACTCATTTGTTTGTCAGAATCTATCTGACTCAGCTTTGGAGTTAATTCCAATGATTAACAACTTTCTGAAAGAAGAAATTCCCCCTCATCTCTGCCTTAAATGGCAGACCCCTCATTTTTAAGCTGTGCCCTTGAGTTTGAGAAAACATCTACCCTGTCAAACCACCTTAGAATCTTATGTTTTAGTAAGATCAACTCTTGTTCTTCTAAATTCCTGTGGGGATAGGCCCCACCTGTTCAACCTTTCCTCAAAATACGAACCCTTCATCCCAGGAAACAGCCTGTGAACATTCTCTGAGCTGTCTTTAATGAAAGTTTCATCACTGCTGATTACGTCATCAAACAGCTCCAATAAATTTGTTAAAAAAAATTCTCTTTCACAAAGTTATGTTGGTTCTATAATTTTCTCGATGTTAAAATTGTTGAGAGTTGAAAAAATCTGTAGTGTTGAAATGTTGTGGTGAATGGAGGGCCGAAGGCTAGAATTTTGGGTTTTTGAAAGTGCAGATTAGGTTAATTTGGGAATAATTTTTGGCAAAAGAGCAGAGGGACATGGTGATATGAACCACACCACTGCTGTGATGCCGTTGACTGGAGGAAGGCATAGCTAGGCATGGAGGGTTCATTAACTGTCATCAACCCTCAGGCAGGTTTCTGTTAAAGCTATGATGATCCAGTCATCCATTCCTGTCAGATTTATATGCTTGCTGCATTTTTATGTGGACTCTGAATTTGTCATTGACAGAGTGGGAAAACTGTTATGGCAAACTTTCTATCTGATGCAACTGAAGCCATTGGTGGTGATTACAGCCCAACACAAGGTGTCAGGTATGTGAGTACCTCATATCTTTAAAACGTTGTTACGTCACCCTGTGTGAGGGCGCTGTTAATTCCAGCCCCACAGACCCCGGAGTCCCAACATAAGTGAATTAACTGATAATTTGTATTTTCCGAAGTTCTTTAACCCTTGACTGTTCCAATGAGTTACAGACACCAGATTTATAAGTAAAGCATTAACAAACTGTTTATTAATAACCAGAGAAATAACAGGATAATGGTCTACTAGACTACCTAATCCCAAGACCCATCCCTCCCTGCACACACACACACAAGACAGACGCAAAGTTGGTGAGAAATTTAAAAAATGGTAATTAAAGGGTAAGTTTGAGATGAATCTTCACTGCTGTTGTTGTGGCCTCTGGGAAACAGATTTATTCAAGAGGTTCAGGTTGGCATAATTCTGTCCTTCGATCACCAGATGGCGGTTTACCTAAGAGTTCCAGGTGGATCTAATTCCACATTCTTCCACCAGATGGTGCAGAAAGCACCAGAAAGCAGTGCAATTCTTGTCACTGGCCATCAGGTGGTTCTGTGCACAGGATGTTCAGATCAGTGCATTTCTGCTCTTCTGCCACCAGATGGCGCTTTTGCCGCCCTGTGAGATTACTACTGCTCCCTTACTGGTTAAACATAGGTTTATTCTCCTTTCTCTGAACTTTACACCAGAACTCTGGCCGCATAAGGAATATTCTCAGTTTTAGCTTCAATTTTGAGCTCTTCACAGCCCCTGACACATAGTTCGAAGGTTGCTGACCTGTGGGAAAACGACTTGCACTTTCGCACTCAAGATCTTTTTCCCAGTTCTAATGGCTGTCTGTGCCCCTTTAAATAAGAATGTCTTCACAGATTTAGCTTGAATGCATCTGGCAGAGAGAGGAGAGGAAGATTCTTTAAAGTCCTTACTCGTTGGCTTTCTTCACAGAACTGAACAAAAGATGGAATTCTGAGGTGACCTGACTTCTTTCCTGAAGGTTACCAATCGCAGGCAACAACGGGCCGGCCGAGAATCCCACATCTCTAGATTGGATGCTTGCAATGTCTTTCACATTGACATCACTAGTTCAAGCTGTTATCGATGCTGTGTCTTCTCTATTGGGGCCATGCGTTATTTCTGCATTCAGCATGGTTATGGCCTCAGTCTGGAGGGACGACGACCAACTCCTTCTCCCTATCTTAGTTTAGAAACTATTTCTTCGCAGATCCGAAGCTATTTCTTCCCATCCTTATTTCCAACAGGAAAAGGGAACCAAAAATAAGTAAATTATCTTAACACCTGTTATTTTAAAATCTGTTGCTCAAACCTGTTACTCAAGGTGAGGTCATTGAAAGGTTTTTACTGTGTTCACGGTCCATAACTTGTTTCTAAAGCACATTTAATGTAGTAATATCCAATAAAGAGTTGTTCTTCTTACGACAATAACTCCCATGAGTGGTTTCAAGCAACGGGCTTAATGCATAATAACTGATAACAATTTTGTTCTTCCATTACTGATTTATATATTAAATGAGTTGAAATGTATGTAACACAGAATGGTCACTTGGAGTGATGAATTCTGGCCTTCTTGGCTGTCTGTTCAGCTGTGGATGTCCGGCCGTATTCTTTCTTTCAAAGGGAGAAGGCTTTAAGACTATTTGGCTTTACATGTCTTTGAGCCAATTGTCCCATGGTTCATGAGATGGTTGTGGGCTCTGTTCTTTTCAGTAGACATACTGTACTTTTCAGGATTACAGCTTTCAAAATGCTACAGGTGAAAACTGTTTCCAATGTTGGGTATGTGGGCTCCTCGCAACTAACTCCTGTAACCTGGGTATTCCAGCCAAAGATAACTTTCACAGGGAACAATAGCATGATTCAATCTCCATCTCCTTCCTCCACATTGCTTTCTGGTTAAAATGTAAATTCAATGCCTGCCATACTTAGCAGAAATTGACTTTAAATGAGTGCAGCTCCAACAACACTCAAAGCTAGACCTCCTCTAGACTGCACCTTCCAAATCTGCAACCTCTACCACCTAGAATGATGAGGGCAGCAGACAAATTGGAATATCAGCAACTTTCTTACAAACCCCACTCACCATCCTGATTGGAACGATATTGCCACTGTTGCTGGGTCAAAATCTTGCATCTCCCTCCTTCACAGCACTGTGGGTGCACCTGTACCACATCGACTGCAGTAGTCATGAAGGCAGCTCACCACCACCTTCTGAAGGACAATTAGGGATGGGCAACAAATGCTGGCCTAGCCAGCGACCCCAATATCCTGTGAAAGAATAAAAAAAGAAATAAATAAGAACTGCAATAAAACAGAATAAATGTGGGATCTATGTGTTCTGATGAATGTGTTGCATGTACTTTGACAGGGTTTGTTCAGGCTGGGATCATTTTAAACATCAGTGTTTTTGTATTTTAAGTTAACTAAGTTGTTTATATTAATGCTAAATGAAAGTCATCTTCTCTTCTAGGATCCTAGAGTACGAATGTCCAAATGTGAATGCGAATGGTAAAAGTATTGGGTGTGAAGTGGAACTGTGGGATTGCTCTGGTGACCAGAAGTAAGATAATGGAATGAATATATTTACCAGTTAGTGATGGTTTATTCTGTTCCTGCTGGAAAACGGTTCGATACAAACTACTGAGAACAAATCAAAATATGGACAGCAGCTGAGGCAGACAGCTGATCGTCCACTTCTATTCTTTTTTTCTTGCCCACTCCCTTTATTGCTGGATTAACAGATTTAACAATTGGAGATCCGCAACTCTTTTCGTGAAGAAATATCTCATCACAATCTTAAATGATTGGTTCCTTATCCTGGGATTGTGGCAGCACTACTACCTCACAGCACCAGGGACCCGGGTTCGATGCCAGCCTTGGGTGACTCTGTGTGGAGTTTGCACGTTCTCCCCGGGTCTGCGTGGGTTTCCTGGGGGTGCTCCGGTTTCCTCCCACTGTCCACAGGTGTGCAGGTTAGGTGGGGTTACCGGGATAGGGCAGGGAGTGAATATAGGTAGGCCTTTCTTCCACAGCACGTGTAGACTTGAAGCTCCAGAGAGTGTATAGACAATTTACTCTTATCACAGGGCAACCCTTCATCCAGAGACCAATCTAATTAATTTTTGCTGCACATTATGGTGACGAAAACTGCACACTATTCCAAATGCATTCTTGCCAAAGCAAATTGTACCAACACTTCTTTATTCTTATACACAAGTCCTCTCACAATAAAGGCCAGCATTCCACTTGCTTTCTCTGAAGCGCCCCTCATGCATTTTACATCCTTCCTCAAGGAGACCAAAACTGTGCAGTATTCCAGCTGTATTTTCACCAATGCCATTATAAGTGCAAGGTGATTCATTTTGGTATAAAAAATTTGAATGCAGGTTACAGGGTCAACGGCAGGGTTCTGAGGAATGTGGAGGAACAGAGAGATCTTAGGGTTCATGTCCACATATCTCTGTAGGTTGCCACTCAAGTGGATAGAGCCGTGAAGAAGGCCTACTGTGTGTTAGTGTGTTAACAGGGGGCTTGAGTTGAAGAGCCTTGGGGTTATGCTGCAACTGTACATGACCCTGGTGATACCACATTTGGAGTATTGTGTGCAGTTTTGGTCACCTCACTATAGGAAGGATGTGGAAGCATTGGAAAGGGTGCAAAGGAGATTTACCAGGATGCTGCCTGAATTGGAGGTTAGGTCTTATGAGGGAAGGTTGAGCGAGCTAGGGCTTTTCTCATTGGAGCAGAGGAGGATTAGAGGCAACTTAATTGAGGTTTATAAGATGATGAGGGGGATAGATAGAGTGGACGTTCAGAGACTATTTCCTCGGGTGGATGTATCTGTTACAAGGGAGCATAACTATAAGGTTCAGAGTGGAGGATATAGGAGGGATGTCCGAGGTAGGTTCTTTACTCGGAGAGTGGTTAGGGTGTGGAATGGACTGCCTGCTGTGATAGTGGATTCGGACACTTTAGGAACTTTCAAGCAGTTATTGGATAGGCACATGGGGCACATCAGAATGACAGGGAGTAGTAGCTTGACCTTGGTTTTGGACAATGCTCGGCACAACATCGAGGGCCGAAGGGCCTGTTCTGTGCTGTACTGTTCTATGTTCTATTAGTTGCAACAGTACCTCTGTACTTTTATACTCTCTTCCATTATCAATTAATGCCAAAATTCCATTTGCCTTTCTTATTACCTGCTACACTTAGATTCCAACTTCTGAAATTCATGCAGGAAATTGTCATTGTCACAAGTAGACTTCAAATTAAGTTACTGTGAAAAGCCCCTAGTCGGCACATTCCGGCGCCTGTTCGGGGAGGCTGGTACGGGAGGACACCCAGATCCTTCTGTACCAAAGCATTTTGAAGTTTCTCTCCATTTCGATAATAAGTTGCCTCTTTATTTCCACTGACCAAAGTGGATATCCATGGTAAATTCCATCTGCCAAATTTTGCCACGCACACCTAACCTATCCATATCCATTTATAAAACTTCTTATTTCCTCATTGCAACTTGTTTTCCTACTTATTTTAGTGCCATCTGCAAATTTGGTTCTAGTACGTTCTATCCCTACAGCCTCTTTTATGTTCCCCCACAGCTTGTATTCCTACCTATCTTTGTGTCAGCAGCAATATTATGTCAGGGTTTTCATTTTTGAGGGAGCCCAAAATTAGAGGCCAGAGATGTATCGTGGTCATTAACAAATCTAATAAGGAACGCGAGGGAAACCACTTTACCCAGTGACTAATAATATGGAACTTGCTTCCTCAATATGTAGAATCACAGAGGATATACAACACAGAAACAAGCCATTCAGCCTGCCCAACCAGTTCATGTTAAATTTTATGTTCAATTTGGGTCCCCTGCCATGCTCCTTCATCTAAGATGAAGTTTAATGTTTATCGAGTTGAATGTTTTTATCATTTTTGCCTCAACCATTCTCTGAGGTAGAGTTGTTTGTAAGGAACAGCATTGATCTAAAGGAATGTAAGAGGTGACCTTTTGTGGAGCATGAACGTCAGCATGGAGTCGATGGGCTGAACGGCCTGTTTGCGTGTGTATATTCTACGTAATTCACAAAATGAATGTGAAGCGATGGGAATGAGAACCAAATTCAGCAACTCTTCAACTCTTCCGCTATTCTGAAAATAATCTTACTAATTGTTTCAATATTATATTTCAACTGTAGATATATTTGGATATTTAATAGATCTTCATGTTAAGTTTACAGTGTGTATTTTCTCTTTTCTGCTTACTATACAAATTAATATATTTTTCTAAAGTTAATTTCCTCTTTGAAGATTTGAGGCCTGTTGGCCAGCTTTAATGAAGGATTCCAATGGAGTTGTCATTGTGTTTAACGTGGATGTGCCCAGCCAGCTGAAGGAAATTGAGACGTTGTATTCCTCCTTTGTACAGCAGCAACGGTTGCATGACTCTCGGTGTCTTCTGGTTGCTCACCACAAGCCAAACTCAACAGCTGGCAGAGGACAGCCTAACCTGGGTAAGTGTGAAGGAGTTGCAGTACTCTTAATAACAAGTAAAGGGGAAATGCTTTCCAATTCAATCCAACTAACAATCAAAAAAGCTCTAATGGGGGCAAAATGGTGCAAAGTGATTTCACACTTTAATTTTCTTTGCTTTATTATTTTCACATCACTAGGAGTTCCTCAGGGTAGTGTGCTAGTCCGAACCATCTTCACCTGACTCATTTATGACTTTGTTTGTGGAGCTTGCTTCAAGACACTAGCATTTGTTCAATGGCCCTCGCGTTGAACCTGGAGTATGTGGTGAATACCTTGTTGATGGAATTTCTCCAGTGCTCTCATGCTGATGTACTCTCCAGGTCTGACTGCAGTGCTGGAGTGTGGTGACAACAATTGCTCTCGACACCAACTCTTTGTTGTCAAACACCTGCTGCCTTAGCTTTGTAGAAGGCTGAGCTGGTATCTCTTCGTCAATAGTTGCCTTTTAGGAGAGGTGACTGCCAAGGTGTGGAAAGTGTTCAAGGTATTCCAGAATGTCTCTTCACTATGCATGGGAGGTGGAATATTTAGCTGACCTGGATATTAATGGTGATATATGCATGTAGAAATGGTACAGCAGTTATCACAGGGGATTTTAATCTCCATGTTGATTGGTTTAACCAAGTCGGTCAAGGCAGCCTTGAGGAGGAGTTTATAGAATGTATCCGTGATAGTTTCCTCGAACAGTATATAATGGAACCTACGAGGGAACAGGCGATCCTAGATCTGGTCCTGTGTAGTGAGACAGGATTGATGAATGATCACATAGTTAGGGATCCTCTCTGGGATCACAATATGGTGGATTTTAAAATACAGATAGAGGGTGAGCAGGTAAAATCAAACACCCGTGTTTTGTGCTTAAATAAAGGAAATTACAATAGGATTAGAGAAGAGCTGGCTAAGGCAGACTGGGAGCAAAGACTTTATGCTGAAACAGTTGAGGAACAGTATGCCAAATCTTCCAAGCGATTTTTCACAGTGCTCAGCAAAGGTTTATACCAACAAAAAGGAAGGATGGTAGAAAGAGGGAAAATCGACCGTGAATATCTAAGGAAATAAGGGAAAGTACCAAATTGAAGGAAAAAGCATACAAAGTGGCAAAGATTAGTGGGAGACTAGAGGATTTGGAAATCTTTAAGGAGCAACAGCAAGTTACTAAAAAAGGTATAAAGAGTAAGATAGATTGAGAGTTAACTTGCTCTGAATATAAAAACAGATAGTAAAAGTTTCTACAAATATATAAAACAAAAAGAGTGGTGACGGTAACTTGATCCATTAGAGCATGAGAAGGGAGATTTAATAATGGGAGACGAGGAAATGGCTGAGGAACTGAACAGGTTTTTAGGGTCGGTCTTCACAATGGAAGACACATAACATGCCAGTGACTGATGGAAATGAGGCTGTGACAGATGAGGACCTTGAGAGGATTGCTATCACTAAGGAGGTAGTGATGGGCAAGCTAATTGGGCTAAAGGTGGACAAGTGTCTTGGCTCTGACGGAATGCATCCCAGGGTACTAAAAGAGATGGCAAGGGAAATTTCAATGCGCTCATTATAATTTACCAAAATTCACCAGACTCTGGGGTGGTCCTGTCGGATTGGAAATTAGCAAACGTGACACCACTGCTTAAAAAAGGAGGTAGGCAGAGAGCGGGTAATTATAGGCCAGTGAGCTTAACTTCGGTAGTAGGGAAGATGCTGGAATCTATCATCAAGGAAGAAATAGCGAGGCAACTGGATGGAAAGTGTCCCATTGGACTTGCGCAGCATGGGTTCATAAAGGGCAGGTCGTGCCGAACTAATTTAGTGGAATTTTATGAGGACAATACCAGTGCGCGAGACAATGGTGAGCCAATGGATGTGGTATATCTGGATTCCCGGAAAGCTTTTGACACGGTGCGACACGAAAGGTTGCTGTATAAGATAAAAATGCATGATGTTAAGGGAAAGTAGCAGCATGTATAGAGGATTGGTTAATTAATAGAAAGCAAAGAGTGGGGATTAATGGGTGTTTCTCTGGTTGGCAATCAGTAGCCAGTGGTGTCCCTAGGGGATCAGTGTTGGGCCCACAAATTACATAGATGATTTTGAGTTGGGGACCTAGTGCAATGTGTCCAAGTTTGCAGATGACACTAAGATGAGTGGTAAAGCAAAAAGTGCAGAGGATACTGGAAGTCTGCAGAGGGATTTGGATAGTTTAAGTGAATGGGCTAGGGTCTGGCAGATGGGATATAATGTTGACAAATGAGAGGCTATCCATTTTGGTAGAAATAACAGCAAAAGGGATTATTATTTAAATGTTGAAAATATTAAAACCTGCTGCTGTGCAGAGGGACCTGGGTGTCCTAGTGCATGAGTCACATAAAGTTGATTTATAGGTGCAACAGGTGATTAAGAAAGTGAATGGAGTTTTGTCCTTCATTGCTAGAGGGATGGATTTTAAAACCAGGGAGGTTATGCTGCAACTGTATAAGGTGTTAGTGAGGCTACACTTGGAATATTGTTCAGTTTTGGTCTCCTTGCCTGAGAAAGGACGTACTGACGCTGGAGGGTGTGCAGAGGAGATTCACTAGGTTAATCCCAGAGTTGAGGGCATTGAATTATGAGGAAAGGTTGAGTACACTGGGACTGTGTTCATTGGAATTCAGAAGGATGTGGGGGGGGGGGGGGGGGGGGGGGGTTCTAATAGAAACATATAAATTATCAAGGGAATAGATAGGATAGATGTGGGGAGGCTGTTTCCACTGGCAGGTGAAAGCAGAACTAGGGGGCATTCCCTCAAAATAAGTGGAACTAGATTTAGGACTGAGTTTAGGAAGAACGTCTTCACCCAAAGGGTTGTGAATCTATGGAATTCCCTGCCCAGTGAAGCATCCTTCATTAAATGTTTTCAACATAAAGATATAGTTTTTTGACGAATAAAGGTTTCTGGTGTTCGGGCGGGGAAGTGGAGCTGAGTCCACAAAAGATCACCCATGATCTCATTGAATGGCGGAGCAGGCTCGAAGGGCCAAATGGCCTACTCCTGCTCCTAGTTCTTATGTTCTTATATGAATTTTGTTTAGGCAACATTCAAGCACAGAAGAAGTAAGAATTCAAGATTTCAAGGTGTTGCAAATATGGTACAGATTGCGCAATGCACTGCAGTCATCCGCAAACTGCAGATCATTGCGGAACTTGGCTACATCTGACCTGCCGTTGCCCCCCCCCCCCCCCCCCCCCCCCCCCCCCCCCGTCCTGTCTCCACTTTTTGAAGGAGGCATTCATGGTCGCCAGCGTGAGCGTGTGCTTTTTGCAGATGGGGACTTTGTCGGACATCTCAGTTAGCCCGAAATGCTGTCACAGTTGGATCCACAACTGGAGTGTTGCTACCACTAGGCACGTTAAATATTATTAGGTGGGGATGGAAGTGTTGCCGTGGCTAGAGCGGGGGAGGCGGGGGGGGGAGAAAGAGAGGGGGCAGGTCCCTCTGCAAGAGCCCTCCTCCATAGGCACCCATTTGGCTTCTAGCTCCTTTATCCACCCCTTTACACTCTCTGCGGTCATTGCCCAGTGGTAATATTGAGGTTTGGGAGGACTAGGCCTCCCATGGATCTCATTCTCTTCAGTACTCTTTGGGTTCCTTCCATTTCCCCCCCATATCAATGCCATAATCAGTTAGTACAGTGAGTTGCAAAAGGCCTTTAGAATGTACATCGGGATGGATCTAAACAGGAAGAGGAACCTGGGCAGTACGTTCATTTTGATTGTCTGCAGCCTCCCTGCCAGGAGAGTGGGAGTGTGTCCATTCTCTGGAGTCCCTTTCAACTTCCGCCGTCAGGCTAGTCAGATTCCATTTGTGGATCCCTGTCCAGTTGTGAGCGATTTGGATTCCCCAGGTAGTGGAATTTGTGCCTGGCCTGTTTAAACGGCAGCCGCCCCAGCGCTGCCCCTCCCCTTTGGGGGTTCACTGGGAAGATCTTGCTTTTGCTCAGGTTAAGTTTGTAGCTCGAGAAGGCTCCAAAATCTTTCAAGAGTGCCATGATTCCTTCCATGCTGTTTTGCGGGTCTGCAATGTAGAGGAGCAGGTCATCTGCATAGAGCGAGACTCTGTGCACTCTGCCTCCTCTCTGGATCCCTTTCCAATTCTTTGCAGCCCTGTGCACGATCGCTAGTGACTCGATCGCCAGGGTGAACAGCAGCGGGGATCACTGCCCTGTGCCCCTATACAGCTGGAGGTACTTGGAGCTGGTGGTATTTGTCCGTACGCTCTCCGTGGAAGGGTTGTACAGGAGTTTCACCCAGGCGGTGAACCCTGTTCCAAGCCCGAACCGCTCCAGTACCTCTGAGGTACTTCCATTTGACTCTGTCAAAGGCCTTTTCTATGTCCAGGGAGACCATCAGCTCAGCTGTTCTCTCCCCAGATGGGGTCATGATCACATTCAGCAGGCACCTGATGTTCGAAGTTAGCTGTCTACCCTTGACAAAGCACATTTGGTCTTCTGCAACCATCGGTACACAGTCCTCCAGCCTTTTGGCTAGGATCTTGGCCAGTATTTTTGCGTCTACGTTTAGTAGTGCAATGGGTCTGTAGGAACCGCATTCTTGTCTCCGTGTTTGTACAGGGTCCCCTGTACCTGGCAGAGTTGAGATACACCTTTCCTTGTGGAGAGCAGATCAAAGTCCATCTGCAGGTTTTGCCTCTCCACCAGCTCTATGTCGGGGTCACGGAGTATCGCTGATCTACCTCCAGTACGGAGTTGACTAGGTGTTGCCTAGCTGCCCTCTCTTTCCTGTCCCTTCGCGCTTTAAAAGCAATAATTTCTCCCCTGATCACAGCCTTCAGCACCTCCCAGAAGGTGGAGGGTGAAACCTCCCAGTTCTGGTTGTTGTTGATATACTCGTCTGTGGCCTGAGATCATAGAATTTACAGTGCAGAAGGAGGCCATTCAGCCTATCGAGTCTGCACCGGCTCTTGGAAAGAGCACCCGACCCAAGGTCAACACCTCCATCCTATACCCATAACCCAGTAACCCCACCCAACACTAAGGGCAATTTTGGACACTAAGGGCAATTTAGCATGGCCAATCCACCTAACCTGCACATCTTTGGACTGTGGGAGGAAACCGGAGCACCTGGAGGAAACCCACGCACACATGGGGAGAACGTGCAGACTCCGCACAGACAGTGACCCAAGCTGGAATCGAACCTGGGACCCTGGAGCTGTGAAGCGATTGTGCGATCCACAATGCTACCGTGCTGCCCTTGATGTTCGAAGTTAGCTGTCTACCCTTGACAAAGCACATTTGGTCTTCTGCAACCATCGGTACGCAGTCCTCCAGCCTTTTGGCTAGGATCTTGGCCAGTATTTTTGCGTCTACGTTTAGTAGTGCAATGGAACCGCATTCTTGTCTCCGTGTTTGTACAGGGTCCCCTGTGCCTGGCGGAGTTGATACACGAGTTGATTCGCGAGATGTTTTCTCGCAAAAAGTCTTGTCGGCCAGGAGAGCCATATCCAACCTCCATGGGGGACGCTGGGCACGGCCTGTCTCCAGTCTCATATAATGTGGAGCGTGGTCGGAGATTACGATTCCGGAGTATTCCACCCTTACCTGATCTGGAAGCACTGATTTTCCCACAACAAAAACTTGTCCCACTACAAAGACTTGCGTTATGTATTTGGGAAAAGAAGTAGAACGCCTTCTCCCCTGGGTGGGTGAATTGCCATGGGTCCACCACCCCCATCTGCTCCATAAATAAGCTGAGTTATTTTGCCATGTTAGAGGTCTTTCCCATTTTGGGATTCGACCTGTTTGTCCGTGTGTCCAGTACAGACTTAAAGTCAGTTTCCCCCCCCCCCCGCCCCATGGGGCCCCCAAGATCAGTCGGTGCTTATCTATCTTGGGGATTTCCACCATGGTTGTAGTATCTTTGGATTGTGAAGTTTTATTCAATTTACCGGTTGTTCTTGAGACATTGTTGAAACTCAGTAGAAATTCAAGTTAAAAACTTGTCAGGTGCAAATAAGAATTGTTTTATTTGAAGTTCATTGGTTACAACTTGAATTTCATTTAAAAGGTAGTTTGTAGACAATTTGATTTTCTTCAAAGAATCACAGGAATTATCTTCTGAGCACAACTTTAAAAGTCAAAGGCTGAAGTCAAAGTATGAAAATGAAATAGGAATACAGAACTCTTTTCTAATTCTCTTCCTTTACTTTCTCTCTCTCTCTCTTTCTGTCTTTCTTCTCTTTGTCAGATTTCCTGTCTCTTTCTCTCTGTCTCTTTCTTCCTTTCTTTCTCTGTCTCTTTCTTCCTTTCTTTCTCTGTCTCTTTCTGTCCCTTTCTGTCTCTTTCTGTCTTTCTTTCTTTCTGTCTTTCTGTCTAAAATGGTGGCCAAATCATCCATGGATATACTATTTCATATCTGTCTTAAGCGATCCGATCACACCCCAATATAATCCTAATTGGTTTAAGCTATATTCAAAACACATTTGATTTGATAACAAGCCGTCCATCCTCACGATGCAACGCCACTTCCAATTGTTGCTTATCTGCAACAATTGAGACGTTATGTCATCTCATCATACTATAATTCCGAAAATATAATTGAAACTGTCTTTAACACAGTCTAAAATGTTTCGGCTTGCATACGTTATGGAATGTGGTTCAGGCTGTTATCACAAGTGGCCTGAAATCAGAACAATGGAGCCTTTAATGCTTCCACCTTACAGCCCATGGGATTTAGCCCATGCCCTTGGAAAAATGTGATGATTTTATCAGTCGCTCTGTGGTTTCCAAACTCATGTCTGAGTTTGGAAGTTGTATGTTTCTTTCATTTTAAAACTGGGATTTAATATTTATGCTTTAAACAGCTTTCTTACCTATATTAAGTGTATTTAAAATACCTGACTTCTACAATGGTCCTCTTCATAAACTTCATGTCGTCCCAGTTGCGAGCGTACATATTAACTAGGACTACCTGTGTCCCGTCTAGGGCACTGCTGACCATGACGTACTGTCCCCCTAGGTCCGTAACCGTCTTTGTCGCCGTGAACATCGCCCACTTATTTAGTAAAATGGTTACCTCCTGGCCCTCGGCCCTTCGCAGGAATGGTAGGTCTGTCCCGCCCAGCCCCTCCTGACCCGCAGTCGGTCTTTCTTCCTCGGGTGCGTCTCTTGGAGGAAGACCATTTCGGCTTTCATGTTTCTCATGTGGTCGAAGACTCTGGATCTTTTCACTGGGCCGTTAAGTCCCCTGAAATTGCAGGTGACTGTCCTAATATTTTTTTTGTGTGTTTGTTCCCCCCAACTCCTGTGGGGTCAACTAACTTACCTGGTGGATGCACCCCTGCACTCCGGGGTCTCCCTTTGTTTGGGGGGCTATCCAAAATGGCCACTGTCACTGTTCTCTCTCTTTTCCCCCCCCCCCCCCCCCCCCAGGTGAAGTCTGGTCCCTGCACTCTGGCGTTTCCCTTTGTCGACGGGGCTCACCCACATAGCCGCCAACTGTGCGTTCGCCATGTGGATGAGCCCCTGCACTCTGGGGCTTTCCTTTGTCCAGGGGGTGTCCCAAGTGGTTGCTTGCAGCGCCATTTTGTTCCAAGTCGCCACATGTAGCCAGTCTGATGTCCTCCATCTTTCTTCACCTATTTCTCCCTCACGGTGCGCTCTTTCCCCCCCCCCCCCCCAAATCCCACAGCTAAACCTCCCCCATTGCCCCTGTTTCTTCCCCTAATTACCTCACCGTCCCCCATATCTGTTACCTGCCCCGTAGCCAGGGGCCTTGACCCTTGCTGCAGACACGTCGTGGCCTCTTTCTTCCTCATGAAATCCGGTGCTAGCTCCCTTGCTAGTGTGGTGGCTCCCCTCCCGGGAGGTGTAGCACTACCTCCTGTTGCCGTTCTCTGGGCTCCCTGTCCGCCATTTCCCCCATCTTACCCTGTGCTTAGCTGATCATCCTTCCCTGGCTTGCTGCTCTCGTCTCCAAAATGAGGCAGTGTTGTCCCACGTAAATTGCGGTCGCTGTGGCAATGGCCTACTGTTGGCTGTAGAGTCTGTAAAAGGGAGAACTTTTTTTGTTCAAACATTGCGTTATCAAAGTCTCATTATGCGGGCTCTTCATCGCTGCCCGTTGCTGCTTCTCCAAGCTAATTCTCTGCGACAAAGGTGTCAGCGTCCGCAGAGGCCATGAAAAAGTTTTCACTGCTTTGATATATGACCCAGAACTTGGCTGGGTGCAGCATTCCGAATCTTAAGCCGTTCTTGTACAGCGTGGCCTTTGCTTTGTTGAATTCGGCCTGGCGCTTGGCCAGGTCAGCCCCAATGTCCTGATAGATCCGGATCTTGTGACCTTCCCAGCTGCAGTTTTGCCGGACGCAGGACGCTTGGCCAGGTCAGCCCCAATGTCCTGATAGATCCGGATCTTGTGACCTTCCCAGCTGCAGTTTTGGGACTGCCTGGCACAGCGCAGGATTCTCTCCTGGAAGTGGTGCATTTTTGCTAATTATCGCCCTCGGCTGCTCCCGGTTTTGGGCTTTGGTTGGAGTGATCGGTGCGCTCTGTGATTTCTGGTGGGTTGGGGAAGCTGTCCCTCCCTACCAGGTTACCCAGCATTTGGGCCATGGAGTCTGTGGAGTTCCTACCTTCGAGCATCTCCGGTAGGCCCACGATCCCTTAGGTTCTGCCGCCTCGACCAGTTCTCCTGGACCTCAACCTTTCCTCTCAGGCTGCCTTGTGTTGCTATCAGCCTTGCCACCTCCTTTTCCAGGGCGACGATATAGTTGCGGCCCTTTCCAGATCCTTAATCGTTGCCTCCTGGGCCTCCAGTCGCTTTTCGGCTGTGATGTGTCCAGGGCCATCTGCATGTTCACCAGTGCTTCACTGCAGCTTGTATGTCTGATTTCGTTTCACCTTGGTGTTCCCTCAACCCTCTTGAGAGGAACGTCCTCGATCCATCCCCTGGTGTGGAAGGGGGCTTCTCATGCGAAGGGTCGGTTCCTCTCGCACTGGTTAAGTCCAGGTTTTGCCACCTTGTGCTGGTCGGCTCGACTGATTGCAGTTTATCCAGGCTCTTCCCATTCCTGCTCGCCACTAATCCTCTGGACTGGCTGTTATTTGGCATCTTTCCTTCTGTCTTTGTTTTGTTGGCGGTGAGGGGTTGCTTCATTTACAGGTGTTTTTCGGGCAAAACGTGCCTATTTTTCCGGTTCGCTGGAGGAGAGCCACGAGATGTGCGACTTCTCAGCACATCCCAGTCACTGGAAGTAATAATTCCTAAAAACTTGTCAAAATTTTGGCCCGAGACTGCCACAATGAGTTACAGGCACCAGATTTATAAGCAAAACATTAAAAATGGTTTGTTTATAACAAAACAAGACTAATATATAATAAAAATAGAACACTGGTTTGCTAATCGAAGAAATGGTTGTTCGTTGCCAACATAGCGGTCTTTGTAGCCAGCAAATTTTGAAGTAATCAGCAGTTGAACACCAGATAACTTCAAAGAGCCTTTTATTTACCGCGGGGCTGCAGCGCAGGTGTAACTGAGTTACAGCAAGTGAAAAAGCCAATTTTTCTTAGTTACAGTTGACTATATATTCTTACAAAACCCCTCAAGCCTTTCAATCATTAGTCATACAATTAGCTCATTACGCCCCTCCTTCATGTAATTATTTCTTCCCATCATTAGTAATGGTTAGTTCACATGTTTCATAGTATAGCAAGTCTTTATCGACAGTCCTGAGGAGTGTATTTCTCACAAATAGTTAGACTCCCACGGATAGTTCACAGGCTTTCCAGACAGCCAAGGCCGTGATAATGCCTTCTCACAGAAGCGATTCATTTTAAAATGCACGTACACAATTTACACAAACTTGACATTCCATTTCCCATCAAGCTCTGATTTTTAACTTGACCAAACTCTCAATAACATCATGGACAATACACCTTCGGAGGGAGGTTGGTTAGGATGAGGTCTAGTATGTTTTTTTTTCTCCTGTTGGTTCCTTTCGGACCCCGGACAGCTAAGGTCTGGTGTGGTGCTACCGAGCCTCTCTTATAATAGAATTTATAGTGCAGAAGGAGGCCGATCAGCCCATCAAGTCTGCACCGGCCTTGAATAGAGCACCCTACCCAAGCCCACACACTCTAACCCTGTAACTCAGTAACCCCACCCAATCTTTTTGGGGCAATTTTGCATGGCCAATCCACCTAACCTGCATATCTTTGGACTGTGGGAGGAAACCGGAGCACCCGGAGGAAATCCACTCAGGCGCAGGGAGAATGTGCAGACTCTGCACAGTGACCCAAGCCGGGATTCACTCTTGGTGAAGTCCTCCACCTCGAGTACAAACTGCGTCCTTGCCACCCTCGGTGCCTCCTCCAACATGGAGGACTGATTCATCGTCTGAGCGGTATGTGGTAACCAGCAGGAGGTGTCCTTGCCCCAATTTGACTTGATGCCAGGAGACTTCATGGGGTCCAAAGTCTCTGTTGAGGACTCCCAGGGAAACTCTCATGACTGTATTCCCGTGTGCCACCATCTCGGCTGTCCCACAGGTAGACATACCCAGGAACAGTGATGGTGGTATCTGGGACATTACCTTTAAGATATGCTTCTGTGAGTATGACTATGTCAGGCTGTTGTTTGACTAGTCTGTGGGACAGCTCTCCCAATTTTGGCACAAGCCTCTAGATGTTAGTGAGGAGGATTTTACAGGGTCAGCAATGCTGTAGTTTCCTATGCCGGGTGGTCTGTCCGGTTTCATTCCTTAGAACCTTTTCGTGGTTTGTTACAGCTAAGTGGCTTGTTGTGCCATTTCAGACAGCAACCATATTGCTGTGGGTCTGGAGTCACATGTAGGCCCGACCAAGTAAGGTTGGCAAATTTCCTTCCCTGAAGGACATTAGTGAACTAGATAGGGTTTTATGACGATCAACAATGGTTTCATGGTCATCATTAGACTTTTAATTCCAAATTTATTTTATTGAATTCAAATTCCACCCTCTGCCTTGGTGGGATTAAAGCCTAGGTCCCCAGGGCATTACCCTGGCTTTCTGGATTTACCAGTCCAGCAACAATACCACAACCCCATATTTATTTTTCTTAGCATTTTCATAGCATTTACAGTGCAGAAGGAGGCCATTCGGCCCATCAAGTCTGCACCGGCTCTTGGAAAGAGCACCCTACCCAAAGTCAACACCTCCACCCTATCCCCATAACCCAGCAACCCCACCCAACACTAAGGGCAATTTTGGACACTAAGGGCAATTTATCATGGCCAATCCACCTGACCTGCACATCTTTGGACTGTGGGAAGAAACCGGAGCACCCGGAGGAAACTCACGCACAGAACGTGCAGACTTCGCACAGACAGTGACCCAAGCCGGAATCGAATCTGGGATCCTGGAGCTGTGAAGCAATTGTGCTATCCACAATGCTACCGTGCTGCCCATATGTATTAACATTTTGTGGGGCATCTTATTGAAATCCAGCTGTAATATATATATTTTTTTAAATAATACATTTAGAGTACCCAATGCATTTTTTTCCAATTAAAGGGGGATTTAGTGTGGCCAGTTCCCCTACCCTGCACATCTTTTTGGGTTGTGGAGGTGAGAGCTACGCAGGCACTGGGACAACGTGCAAGCTCCACACGGTCAGTGACCCGGGCTGAGATCAAACCTGGGTCCTTTGCAGTAGAAGTGCTAACCACTGCACCACCCTGTTGTCCCTGGCTGTACTATATCTGGTTTCCCTTTATCCATCCCACTAGTTAAATCCTCAAAAATCATGCAAATAATTTTGAAAAACACAACTTCACTTTTGTAAATTTATAATTTTACAAGCTCATTTTTAAGACTTAACTGGCCAGGCTAACTGACCTGTTTCCTCTGTCTCTCCTTTCATGAGCTCTGGTTTCATATTTGTTAATATAACACCAGGTGCACTACTGGGACCATTCCAGAATCTAGGAAACTTGGGAAGATCACATCCAACTATTGCGCAAACTCTACTTGTGTTTCTCTGCTGGTATTTCATCATAATTTCCTCACTCTTCGGCTCCAAGTTGCCCACTAATTCTGGCATATAATTTGCGTCTTTGACTGTAAAGACAGACAAAAAATATTTGTTCAGTGTCTCTATCTTTTCCTTTCTCCATGATAATTTCCCCACCTATGCTTTGAAAGGACCAATGTTTGCTTTAGTTACTGTCCTCCCTCTTTATATACTGTCAAAAGCTCTTAGAATATGTTTTATTTTCCTGGCTCGTTCGCACTTTTTATTTCCATTTTTGGTGGCCCCTCACTGGTTTGTAAATACTCCCAATCCTCAGAGTTACTGCCAGTCTTAGTAACTTAGTGCAACGTCAGTGGACTCGCCTGAAGGCGATTCCGGCCCATGTGCGACGTGTGGGTGACGGCGGAGGCAGACTTGCAGGCAGCAGAAAGACTAGTGTTTCAGGAGCCCCAGGGCCAAGCCTTGCATCTGGATGACCGAGAAGAGGCCAAGGATGAGCTGAGATGCAGATGAAGTATTTGGCATTGACACATGTGGCCCTTATTCGTGTTCCGATACAGTTGAATGGCAATATGCTCCAAATGGAGTTGGATACGGGAACTGCCGTTTGTGCGGGCTCTCTAGTGTTGCGGTTTATTTAAACAACATGATAGTCACTGGGACCAGGACCAATAACATTTACAGAACCTTGATAAAAGCAAATTACTGCCTCGAGTTCGTGTTGAAACACTTTTCCGAGTATTGGGTCCGCCTGCACCATGTGAAATGTGTGTTTCACGCGGAAAAGTCGTAACAAGTGGACCGAGATAGCCGGCACCCGGTCAACGAGAAATTGAGCTATCAATCCCGCACTGCGAGACGCCAATGAACTTTGCTTTTTTTGGATTAGTAAATTACTACGGGCGATTTATTCCAAATCTGGCGACCGTTCTGGCTTCCCTTCATGTCTGCGAGGATTCCGTGCTGGGCCTTGTTATTGGCATCGCCCAAGGACCCAGATTGCGCATGCTGAAGCATTGAGAAGATTTCCCATGCAGACCAAATCCACAAACCCCCTATGGCAAATTAAGTGGTTGGATGTCCTGAATTTTATGGACTCCTTGTCTGTCACTGATTGTGTGTTCGTGACTGGATGCAAACCAACCCCGTACTTGCCAAGGCATCTGGTACTATACGGTGTTCAGCGTCGACAGCTACTAGGGGAGGTGAGGGTTTACTCCTGTCACGTTGTAGCAGCTGACAATGGAAGATGGTATTATCCTTATTTTTTTAATTTCGACTACCCAATTCATTTTTTCCAATTCAGGGGCAATTTAGCGTGGCCAATCCACCTACCCGGAACATCTTTTGAGTTGTGGGGCAAAACCCTGCAAACACGAGGAGAATGTGCAAACTCCACACGAACGGTGACCCAGAGCCAGGATTGAACCTGGGACCTCAGCCGTGCTGCCCTGGAAGATGGTATTATCCTGTGGTGCACCAGGGTCGTTTGGCGAAGGGCCAAACTATCGTGTTGAACCATCACAACGGGCAGCCATTTGAGAAGCTACGTCTGGTGGCCGGGTTTGTACACGGATATCGAAATGTTGGCCCAACAGTTCTCCATCTGTCAGAAGCACCCCACAGAGGCACGCCTATACCCCAGGGAGTGGCCAGGATTCCCTCGGGTTCGCATACACGCCGATTTCACTGGTCTGTTCCTGGGTTCAATGTTTCTCGTCCTGATGGATGCCACTCAAAGTGGCTGGAGGTCCACAAGATGCGATTACCTCCCAAGCGACCGTCGAGCGATTGCGCATTTCTTTTTCCACCCAGGAGATGTCCATGACTGATAACGGTGCCTCCTTCACGAGTGAAGAGTTTGCCACTTTTGTGAAAACAACGGAATTTGCCATGTCTGCACTGCCCCATACAGTCTGCCATTGAATGACTTGGCAGACTGTTAAAAGGGGGCTGAAGAAAGACTTCGGGCTCGATTGGTACCAGGCTGGCAAGATTTTCATTCTCATAGAGGACTACGTCGCACGCAGTCCCTGGGGTGGCCTCTGCTGAGATGTTAATGGGTCGCAGATTGAGCTTGATTATCCCGGACATCAGCGTGAAGGTGCGCCGTAACCAAGATTTGCAAGGGCGTTGCCCAGTTCGACTTTGACCTTTTCGGCACCTGACGACGTGGTATTCGTTCGTAACTACTCGCTGGCTTTCTGGGATTGTTGTCCGCTGAACAGGATCATTCTCTTACCAAGTTCGGGTCCGGGGGAAATTAATGTGATGGCAGAGTACGAGCTCCCCCGAGGCGTGGGGAATCCCTATTAACCTTTGATTAAAAGGTCGACCAGTAAGACACCGACTAAAACAAAAACCCAGTAGGGATCTACCGGGCAGTGTATATATCGTTTGTAAATGAAACTAAGTTTATTTATTTTATCAGTGTGGACTCCGTGTCTAAATGTTTCAAACAGTTTATTTTACTAACATATTGTTTAGTCGAAAAACCCAATGAACTTTAGCTTGTCATTGGCACACAGTGGTGCAGTGGTTAGCACAGCTGCCTCACTGCGCAGAGGACCCAGGTTCGATCCTGGCTCTGGGTCACTGTCGGTGTGCAATTTGCACATTCTCCCCGTGTTTGTTTGGATTTCGTCCCTACAACCCAAAGATGTGCGGGGTAGGTGGATTGGCCCTCAATTGGAAAAAATGAATTGGCTACTCGAAATTTATTTATTTTTAAAAAAACTTTAGACTGTCATTATTTAAGATGTTCTTTAACTGCACTTCATTGCCCATCTCCTCCTCCTCCTTTGACTGTGTGACTTAAGTGTATGTCTATTATATCTCTGAAACGTCTTGGCATAGCTTTTTAAGGACCTGTGCAAGTTGCTAAAGGTGTTGTGCACATGTTTTGCTTTCGGGTAAGGGCCTGTAACTTCAGGCCAGGCTGGCTAGATTCAGCAGGGTGGACCATGTTAGCCCCACTTCTGAAATACCAATCGGCATCCTGATGGTAGTTAGCAGACAATTCATGGATTTCCTGGGGACTCTACAAGCTTGTGCATTTCTGGCCATGTTGATCTGCCAGAATGGCATCAATAGGGCATAGAATACATAATGTTAAACTTGATATCATTATGGTCAGGAAAGTACTGTAAGGAGCAGGACCGAATGCAGAGATCAGGAAAGTGCCTCAGAGAGCAGTGCAGAGATCAGCAAAGTACCGGTGGAAGCAGAGCAGGATGCAGAAACCAGAGTATCGTAGGGAGCAAGGCAAGATTCAGTGATGAGAAAAATTCTGGAGGGAGCAGGGCAGGATGCAGCGATCAGAAAATAGTGGAGGGAGCAGGGCAAGATTCAGTGATAAGTACTGGTGGAAGCAGGGCAGGATGCAGAGATCAAAAAATAGCGGAGGGAGCAAAGCAAGTTTCCGTGATAAGGAAAATACTGGAGGGAGCTGGGCAGGATTCAGTTATGAGATAAATACTGTAGGGAGCAGGGCAGGATGCAGAGATCAGGAAAGTACCACAGGCAACAGGGCAGAATGCAGAGATCAGGAATGTTCGGTAGGATGCAGGACAGGATGTACAGATCAGCAAGTACCGGCGGAAAAAAGGCTGATTCAGAAATCGGGAAAGTACCGTTGGGAACAGGACAGGATGTGAAGACCAGGAAAGTACCTTAGGCAACAGAGCAGAATCACAGAATACGACAGTGCAGAAGAGACCTTTTGGCCCATCGGGGTCTGCACTGATGCATGAAAGGCCCTGGCCTGTCCACCTAATCCCACTTACCAGCACTAGGCCCGTAGCCTTGAATGTCATAGCGCGCCAAGTACTCATCCCGGTACTTTTTAAAGACAGAATGGGCAGGATTCAGTTATCAGTAAAGTACTGTAGGGAGCAGGACAACATGTAGAGATCAGGAAAATACCCTAGGAAGTACGGAAGGCTTCCGAGATCAGAAAAGTAGCGTGGGGGAGCAGGGTGGGATTCGGAGATCAGGAACGTACCAGACACCGGGCGGATTCAGAGATCAGAAAAGTACTGTCAGGAGCAGGTCAGGGTACACATCAGGAAAGTACTGTAGAGAGCAGGGCAGGATTCAGAGATCAGGATTGTACCATTGGGAGGAGGGCAGGATGCAGAGATGGGAAGGTAACATAGACAGCAGGGCAGGATTCAGAGACCAGGAAAGTTCCTTAAGGAGCAGAGCGAGATTTGGAGATCAGGAAAGTTCCGTAGGGAGCAAGGCGGGATTCGGACAGCAGGAAAATTCCGTAGGGAGCAGAGAAGGATTCAAAGATCAGGAAAGAACTGTAGGGCGCAGGGCAGGTTCCAGAGATCAGGAAAGTACCATGTGGAACAGGGCAGGAAAGTTCCATTGGGAGCAGGGCAGGATTCAGAAATCAGGTATTAGCGATGAAGGTATTTGCCAAGGTGCCGCATAAACGATTGATCCAGGAGGTGATATCGCAGGAGGTTGGGGTAGAATACTAGATTGGATTGAGGATTTGGCTGATCGACAGCAGAGAGTTGTGTTAAATGGGTCCTTCTCTGGCTGGCGACATGTAACTAGTGGGGTGCCACAGGATTCGGTCCCCAGACAACAGCTGCTTACAATCTATATAAATGATCTGCAAGCTGTAACATAGCAACATTTACTCATGATACTAAAATAGAATGCAGGCAGTGAAGAGGAGGTAAATTTTATAGACATATAACGATTGTTTAGGAGTTTGGGCCAAAATTTGGCAGATGGAGTTTAGTGTGAATAAGTGAGAGATTGTCCATTTTGGCCGAAAAAATAGTCAGAGCAGTATTGCCTAAATTGAAAGCAGATTCTAAATATGTCTGGGCAGAGTGTCTTTTTCGATGACTTGCAGAAGGTCTGTTTCCAGGTGCAAAATCGAATAAGAAAGGTAAATGGAATGTTCACATTTTTTGCAAAAGGAGTAGAAAAGTAGAGAAATATTGTGGCAATTGTATAGTGTATTGTGTCCAGTAGTGGTTTCCTTATTTGAGGAAGGATGTAAGGCATTGGAAGCAGTTCAGAGGAGGTTCACCAGATTGATTCCGAGGATGAAGGGATTGGCGTATGAGGAGAGATTAATGTCATGGGAGTGTCCCTTTAAGAAAGGTTTTTGTCTTGTCACATGGCTTCAGTGATGTCATTTTGTGGTAGCTGTGGCTGCGGTTTTTCAGTTTCATTTTCAGTTTGACTTCTGTGGACTCGGAGGGAGAAAGACGTGTTTTTCCTGTCTTTCTATGGTTTCATTTTAAAGAGTTGGTCCAGTAAAAAACCCATTGATTATAGCTACCTGCTTTGGTAACTTAAAATATATAGTTTACTTTCCGTCGAGTTAAATCTGCTGGTGAGACAGGATCAGAATCTCTGGGAAAGCCAGTATTATTCAAGTGAGAATGCAGAGTGCTGGACCATGCCCTTGAAAGTAGGTCAGGGGAACTTCATAATATACTTTGGAGTTTCTAAGCCCTGGCCCATAACAAAGTTGGGTGCTCGTCCGGGATAAAAGTCTATCTTTTGTGATTGTGGTTGCTTTAGTGAACTTAAAGGCGGTGAGCATATTTGTGTTTGCTTTTCAGCTGTTGTATTCAAGTTTAAATAGGGAGTGTGTTGTGGACAATGGCTCTTTCAGAGACTCAAGAGGTTTTTGGAGGTGGAGAAGATACCTTACAAACAGAGACTAAAAAAAAGGCTTTTAGATTTGGCAAAAACATCACAGTTAACATTGCCTGACAAAGTACGCAAAGAAGGGGTAATTACCGCGGTAGCTGAGCATTTAAAATTGTCTGCGACAGTCAGAATCCCTGGAAATGGCAAGAAGTCAACTACAGATAAAGCAGCTTGAATTTGAAATGAAGAAAAAAGAAAGAATAGCCCTAGCAGAACAAAAAGGAGAGAGAGGAAAGGAAAAAACAACAAATAGCCCCAGCAGAACAAAATGCGAGAATGTGCAGCCCGATCAAGAGGTGATTGATAAGAAGGTGCCAGATCTCTTTGAAGAATTTACTTGTGTGGGTAAAGTTTACTCGTGTATCAGGAGGAACAGGTAAAGAAGTCACAATTTTAAGAGATATGGGAGCTAGTCAATCTTTAATGGTAAGAGATGAGTGTAGTTTGGGAAGAATGTTGCCAGAAAAGGTTGTAATATATGGAATTCAGGGTGAGAGGAGTAGTGTTCCATTATATAAGGTATGGTTGGAAAGTCCAGTGAAGAGTGGTGAAGTGGTAGTAGGAGTAATAGAGAAACTATCTTGTCCAGGAATACAGTTTATCTTGGGTAATGATATAGCTGGATCACAGGTGGGAATTATGCCTACTGTGGTTGATAAGCCAGTGGCAAATCAAACAACTGAATTGTTGAAGGACAAATATCCTGGGATTTTTCCTGATTGTGTAGTAACAAGGTCGCAAAGTCACATGTTAAGACAAGAGGAGAAATCAAAAGTGAAGGTGAAGTTGAATTATCAGAAACTATTTCTGATCAGATGGTTGGAATAGAAGAACAGGTGGAGGATGAAGTGGATATTTTTATTTCAGGAAAGTTGGCGGAGTTACAACAGAAAATGTAGAAATAAAATGGATGCATCAGAAAGCATACACGGAAGAGGAATCTGAGTGTATACCAGAATGTTATTACCTTAAAAATGTCTTCATGAGAAAATGGTGACGTTTATATATGCAGGCGGATGAAAAGTGGGCAGAGGTTCAACAAGTGGTATTGCCGGTAGGGTTTCGAAAGGAGGTGTTGCGAGTAGCACATGAGGTAGTAGTAGGACGTCATTTGGGAGCAAGGAAAACACAAGCTAAAATACAAACATTTTTATTGGCCTGGACTACATAAAGTTGCAGTTAAATTTTGTCGATCATGTCACACGTCAAGTGAAACCTCAAACAGTGATGAAACCAACGCCCTTGATACTTATTCCAGCATTTGAGGAACAAGAGTCTTAATTGATTGTGTAGGGCCGCTTCCTAAAATGAAAAGAGGGAATCAGTATCTTTTAACTATAATGGATGTGTCCACTAGGTTTCCAGAGGCCATTCCAGTATGCAATATTACAGCTAAAATGATTGTGGAGGAGTTACTTAATTTTTTTTACTAGATATGGACTACCCACAGAAATACAATTAGATCAAGGATCAAATTTTATCTCCAGGATGATACTCATGGAAAAGAATGAGTGTTGTCCTCTGGTTGAGGTGCCAAATTTGGGGAAGGGAGATTTGGCATGATTTGGAAGCTGTTGTTTGAATCAGAGAATCATAGAATTTACAGTGCAGAAAGAGGCCATTCGGCCCATTGAGTCTGCACTGGCCCTTGGAAAGAAAACCCCACTCAAGCACGCACATACTCCACCACCTCATCCCCTTAACCCAGTAACCCCAATTAACCTTTTTGGACATTAAGGGCAATTTAGCATGGCCAATCCACCTAACACGCACATCTTTGGACTGTGGGAGGAAACTGGAGCACCCGGAGGAAACCCACGCACACACGGAAGAACGTGCAGACTTCACACAGTGACCCAAGCCGGGAATCGAACCTGGGACCCTGGAGCAGTGAAGCAACTGTGCTAACCACTATGCTACCGTGCTGCGGTAAATCCACATTTGGCATGTGGGAGTCTTTTAAGGAGCAGTTGATGGGAATGCAGGACAGGCATATGCCGGGAAAAACGAAGGACAGGAAAGGCAGGTTCTGGGAACCATCGATGAACAGGGAAATTGAGAATATTGTCAAAAATTATATATTAAACATATATTAGAACCAAGAGGGTTGCGCGAGAAAGAGTTAGCTCCATCGAGGACAAAGGACGGAAATTATGTATAGAACCAGAGGAAGAAGGTGAGGTCCCAAATGAGTACTTTCCATCGATATTCACAAAGGAGAGGGACATGCTGATTGGTGGTGTTCAGAGGGATGTGTAAACACTTTAGAACAGGTCGTTATTACAAGGGAGGAAGTGTTAGGTGTGTTTAAAAAGCATTGAGGTCAACAAATCCCCAGGGCCAGTTGGCATAAATGCCAGATTACTGAGGAGGCAAGTGATGAAATCGCTGGGCTTCTGACAGAAATCTTTGTGTCCTCATTGGCCACAGGTGAGATCCCAGAGGACTGGAGGATAGCCAATGTTGTACCGTTATTTAAGAAGGGTTGTGAGGATAATCTGGGTAACTATAGGCCAGTGACCTTGACATCAGTGACAGTGAAATTGTTGGAAAAGGTTCTCAGACATGGGATCTATGCACATTTGGAAGTGAATGGTCTTATTAGCGACAGACAGCATGCTTTTGTACAAGGGAGATCATGTGTCATTAATTTCATTTAATTTTTTGAGACGGTGACAAAAGTGATTCACGAGGGAAGGGCTGTGGGTATTGTCTACATGGACTTTTACAAAACATTTGATAAGTCCCTCATGGCAGGCTTGTGCAAAAGATTAGATCACATGAGGTCAGGAGTGAACTAGCTGGATGGATCCAGATCTGGCTTGGTCAACGAAGACGTAGAGGTAGCAGTGGAAGGGTATTTTTCTGAATGGAGGTTGGTAACCAGTGGTGTTCGGCAGAGATCAGTACTGGGACCTCTGCTCTTTGAAATAAATATAAATGCCTTTGAAGAAAACGTAGTGGGTCTGATTAACAAGTTTGCGGATGATACTAAGATGGCAGGAGTTGCAGATAGTGATGAAGATTGTCAGAGAATACAACAGGATATAGATTCGCTGCAAAATTGGGCAGAGAAATGGCAGATGGAATTTAACCCAGACAAATGCGAGATGATGCATTTTGCGAGATCCAATTCAGGTGGCAGCTACAAAATAAATGGCAGAATCATCCGGAACATAGAGACCCAGAGAGATCTGGGCATGCAGTCCACAGATCCTTAAAAGAAGCAGTACAGGTGGAAATTATGGTAAAGAAAGCATATGGCATGCTTGCCTTCATAGGACAGGGTATCAAGTATAAAAGATCGAAAATTATGTTGCAGCTATATAGAAGATTTGTTAGGCCACATTTGGAATACTGTCCAATTCTGGTCACCACACTACCAGAAGGACATGGAGGCTTTGGAGAGGATATAGAAAAGGTTTACCAGGATGTTGCCTGGTATAAGAACATAAGAACTAGGAGCAGGAGTAGGCCATCTGGCCCCTCGAGCCTGCTCCGCCATTCAATTAGATCATGGCTGATCTTTTGTGGACTCAGCTCCACTTTCCGGCCCGAACACCATAACCCTTAATCCCTTTATTCTTCAAAAAACTATCTATCTTTACCTTAAAAACATGTAATGAAGGAGCCTCAACTGCTTCACTGGGCAAGGAATTCCATAGATTCACAACCCTTTGGGTGAAGAAGTTCCTCCTAAACTCAGTCCTAAATCTACTTCCCCTTATTTTGAGGCTATGTCCCATAGTTCTGCTGTCACCTGCCAGTGGAAACAACCTGCCCGCATCTATCCTATCTATTCCCTTCATAATTTTAAATGTTTCTATAAGATCCCCCCTCATCCTTCTAAATTCCAACGAGTACAGTCCCAGTCTACTCAACCTCTCCTCATAATCCAGCCCCTTCAGCTCTGGGATTAACCTAGTGAATCTCCTCTGCACACCCTCCAGCGCCAGTATGTCCTTTCTCAAGTACGGAGACCAAAACTGAACACACTACTCCAGGTGTGGCCGCACTAACACCTTATACAATTGCAACATAATCTCCCTAGTCTTAAACTCCATCCCTCTAGCAATGAAGGACAAAATTCCATTTGCCTTCTTAATCACTTGTTGCACTTGTAAACCAACCTTCTGTGACTCGTGCACTAGCACACCCAAGTCTCTCTGAACAGCGGCATGCTTTAATATTTTATTGTTTAAATAATAATCCCGTTTGCTGTTATTCCTACCAAAATGGATAACCTCACATTTGTCAACATTGTATTCCATCTGCCAGACCCGAGCCCATTCACTTAACCTATCCAAATCCCTCTGCAGACTTCCAGTATCCTCTGCACTTTTCGCTTTACCACTCATCTTAGTGTCATCTGCAAACTTGGACACATTGCCCTTGGTCCCCAACTCCAAATCATCTATGTAAATTGTGAACAATTGTGGGCCCAACACGGATCCCTGAGGGACACCACTAGCTACTGATTGCCAACCAGAGAAACACCCATTTATCCCAACTCTTTGCTTTCTATTATTTAACCAATCCTCTATCCATGCTACTACTTTACCCTTAATGCCATGCATCTTTATCTTATGCAGCAACCTTTTGTGTGGCACCTTGTCAAAGGCTTTCTGGAAATCCAGATATACCACATCCATCGGCTCCCCGTTATCTACTGCACTGGTAATGTCCTCAAAAAATTCCACTAAATTAGTTAGGCATGACCTGCCTTTTACGAACCCATGCTGCGTCTGCCCAATGGGACAATTTCTATCCAGATGCCTCGCAATTTCTTCCTTGATGATAGATTCCAGCATCTTCCCTATTACCGAAGTTAAGCTCACTGGCCTATAATTTCCTGCTTTCTGCCTACCTCCTTTTTTAAACAGTGGCGTCACGTTTGCTAATTTCCAATCCACCGGGACCACCCCAGAGTCTAGTGAATTTCGGTAAATTATCACTAGTGCATCTGCAATTTCCCTAGCCATCTCTTTTAGCACTCTGGGATGCATTCCATCAGGGCCAGGAGACTTGTCTACCTTTAGCCCCATTAGCTTGCCCATCACTCCCTCCTTAGTGATAACAATCCTCTCAAGGTCCTCACCTGTCATAGCCTCATTTCTATCAGTCGCTGGCATGTTATTTGTGTCTTCCACTGTGAAGACCGACCCAAAAAACCTGTTCAGTTCCTCAGCCATTTCCTCATTTCCCATTATTAAAACTCCCTTCTCATCCTCTAAAGGACCAATATTTACCTTAGCCACTTTTTTTTGTCTTATATATTTGTAAAAACTTTTACTGTCTGTTTTTATATTCTGAGCAAGTTTACTCTCATACTCTATCTTACTCTTCTTTATAGCTTTTTTAGTAGCTTTCTGTTGCCCCCTAAAGATTTCCCAGTCCTCTAATCTCCCAGCAATCTTTGCCGCTTTATATGCTTTTTCCTTCAATTTGATACTCTCCCTTATTTCCTTAGATATCCACGGTCGATTTTCCCTCTTTCTTCCGTCCTTCCTTTTTGTTGGTATAAACCTTTGCTGAGCACTGTGAAAAATGGCTTGGAAGGTTCTCCACTGTTCCTCAACTGTTCCACCATAAAGTCTTAGCTCCCAGTCTACCTTAGCTAGTTCTTCTCTCATCCCCTTGTAATCTCCTTTGTTTAAACACAAAACACTAGTATTTGATTTTACTTTCTCACCCTCCATCTGTATTTTAAATTCCACCATATTGTGATCGCTCCTTCCGAGAGGATCCCTAACTATGAGATCATGAATCAATCCTGTCTCATTACACAGGACAAGATCTAGGACCGCTTGTTCCCTCGTAGGTTCCATTACATACTGTTCTAGGAAACTATCGCGGATACATTCTATAAACTCCTCCTCACGGTTGCCTTGACCGACCTGGTTAAACCAATCGACATGTAGATTAAAATCCCCCATGATAACTGCTGTACCATTTCTACATGCATCGGTTATTTCTTTGTTTATTGCCTGCCCCACCGTCTCGTTACTATTTGGTGGCCGATAGACTACTCCTATCAGTGACTTTTTCGCCTTACTATTCCTGATTTCTACCCAAATGGATTCAACCTTATCCTCCATAGCACCGATGTCATCCCTTACTATTGCCCGGATGTCATCCTTAAATAACAGAGCAACACCACCTCCCTTACCATCCACTCTGTCCTTCCGAATAGTTTGATACCCTCGGATATTTAACTCCCAGTCGTGACCATCTTTTAACCATGTTTCAGTAATGGCCACTAAATCATAGTCATTTATGATGATTTGTGCCACCAACTCATTTACTTTATTCCGAATACTACGAGCATTCAGGTAAAGTACAATTTTGTTGGTTTTTTTACCTCTGTTTTGAATCTTAACATCTCCAGTTTTATTCCTTTTGTTATTACTGGGCCTATTCACTGTGCTCCCCTCAGTCACTGTACCTTGTACTGTCGCCCTTATGGATTTCTGACTATGTCTTCTCTGCCTTGCACTTTTTCCCTTACTTCCTTTTGTTTCTGTCCCTGTTTTACTACCTTCCAACTTCCTGCATCGGTTCCCATCCCCCTGCCACATTAGTTTAAACCCTCCCCAACAGCTCTAGAAAACACCCCCCCCTAGGACATCGGTTCCAGTCCTGCCCAAGTGCAGACCGTCCGGTTTGTACTGGTCCCACCTCCCCCAGAACCGGTCCCAATGCCCCAGGAATTTGAATCCCTCCCTCTTGCACCATCTCTCGAGCCACGCATTCATCCTATCTATCCTGACATTCCTACTCTGACTAGCTCGTGGCACTGGTAGTAATCCTGAGATTACTACCTTTGAGGTCCTACTTTTTAGTTTAACTCCTAACTCCCTGAATTCCGCTTGTAGGACCTCATCCCGTTTTTTACCTATATCGTTGGTGCCTATGTGCACCACGACAGCTGGCTGTTCACCCCCCCCCCCTCCCCCCCCCCCCCCCCCCCCCCCCCCAAGAATGTCCTGCAGCCGCTCCGAGACATCCCTGACCCTTGCACCAGGGAGGCAACATACCACCCTGGAGTCTCGATTGCGTCCACAGAACCGCCTGTCTATTCCCCTTACGATCGAGTCCCCTATCACTATAGCCCTGCCACTTTTCTTCCTGCCCTGATGTGCAGCAGAGCCAGCCACGGTGCCATGAACCTGGCTGCTGCTGCCTTCCCCTGGTGAGCCATCTCCCTCAACAGTATCCAAAGCGGTATATCTGTTTTACAGGGAGATGACCGCAGGGGACACCTGCACTGCCTTCCTACTCTTGCTCTTTCTTTTGGTCACCCATTACAGAGTGGTGGTGGCCTGGAATCTTGGAATGCACTGCCAAGTGAGGTGGTTGAGGCAGATACGTTAGCAACCTTTAAGACTTATCTGGATGGACACATGAACAGACAGGATGTAGAAGGATACAGGCGGTTGGTCTCGATAGGACACGTGATCAGTGCAGGCTTGGAGGGCCGAAGGACCTATTCCTGTGCTTTATTGTTCTTTGTTACTAGAAGGTATTATAAATTATTAGGGGTATGGATAGGATGGCTTTTTCTCAGGGCAGAATTGAAAATTACAAGGGGGTACAAGTTCAAGGTGAGTGGGGATCGGTTTAGTGGAAGTTTTTTTTTAGAGTGGTGGTGGCCTGGAATCTTGGAATGCACTGCCAAGTGAGGTGGTTGAGGCAGATACGTTAGCAACCTTTAAGACTTATCTGGATGGACACATGAACAGACAGGATGTAGAAGGATACAGGCAGTTGGTCTCGATAAGACACGTGCAGGCTTGGAGGGCCGAAGGACCTATTCCTGTGCTTTATTGTTCTTTGTTACTAGAAGGTACTGCATTATAAATTATTAGGAGTATAGATAGGATGGCTTTTTCCCAGGGCAGAATTGAAAATTACAAGGGGGTACAAGTTCAAGGTGAGTGGGGATCGGTTTAGTGGAAGTTTTTTTTTTACAGAGTGGTGGTGGCCTGGAATCTTGGAATGCAAGATTATCCGAAAGGGTGAAGGAGATTTCAGCTTTTGTGATTCCAAGTAGTATATACCAATTCAAAGTCATGCCATTTGGCGTGAAAAACACCCCAGCCACATTTCAACGGTTAACTAACAGTCACTTCTGGATTGCCCAATTGTGCGGTGATCTGGTGATTTTTAGTCAGACATGGAAAGAACATTCGAAGCATCTGATGGAATTATTTGATCATCTTCAGAAGGCCGGTTTGGTGGTAAACCACGGCAAATGTGAGTGGAAGCTCAAGTCACATTCCTTGGCCATACAATTAGACATGGACAAATGGTTTCACGGAATGTGAAAACAAATGTTATTGGGGAGTTCCCAATACCTTTGAGACAAAGGGCAATAATGAGATTTCTTGGCATGAGTGGATTTTACTGGAAATTTGTGCCGTATTTTAGCAGTGTGGTTGCTCCACTGACGGACTTGCTGAAGAAGCTTAGCAAATTTTCGTGGACGGCGGAGTGTCAGCACTTGACGGCCTGAAGGCTGTGTTAACCACTGCTCCTGTGTTGGCCACCCCAAATTACACAAAACCATTCAGGTGACTATTGATGCGAGTGATGTGGGCGTATGTGCTGTGCTCTTGCAGGATGACGACGAAGGAATAGAGTGGTCTATTGAGTATTTTTCCAAAAAATTAAATGATCACCAGAGGAATTATTCAACAATTGAAAAGGAGATTTTGAGCTTGGTGCTGGCTTTGCAACATTTTTACATTTATGTTACCAACAATTATATGTACTGATCATAATCCATTGACGTTTTTGGAGAAATTCAAGAATAAAAATGCCAGACTGTTTCGATGGAGTTTATTATTACAATCATTTAATTTAAAATATGGCAGGATGAGAAAACGTGATACCGATGCGTGATGGAGAATTAAAATGGACTGTTCATGTTTGCCTGTTTTGATGTTTTAAAATGTAAATATGTTTATTGTCAAGTGTTAGGAATGGGCAAGTTGAAGTTGATGGATTTTTTTTCTGGGGGAGGAACATGTCCCTTTAAGAAAGGTATTTGTCTTATCACATGGCTTCAGTGATGTTGTTTTGTGGGTTGAGCTGTGGCTGAGAGGTTTTTCAGTTTCATTTTCAGTTTGGCTGCTGTGGACTCAGAAGAAGAAAGAAGTATTTTTTTCCTGTCTTTCTGTGGTTTCATTTTAGAGTTATTCCAGTAAAAATAAAACATTGATTATAGCAACTGCTTTGGTAACTTAAAAGATATAGTTTGCTTTCCATCAAGTTAAATCTGCTGGATCAGAATCTCTGAGAAAGCCAGTCTTATTCAAGTAAGAATGCAGAGTGCTGGGCCAAGCCCTTGAAAAGGGGGTTTTGGTTTATTGGATTCTGTTTTTGAATTGGAACAGTTAAGGGAGAAATCAGTAAGTGTTATAGATAAATTAGTGTAGCTGTATGGTGTCTTTGTTTGTAATTGATAGAAATTCTTGTTTTGATGAAAGTGTCCAGGAAGACTGATGAATCACACCTGAAGGGAAGGCTCTTGTGCTCATCCTAACCAAATTCAACATAAAGGTTGTAGGTCAGCGAACTTCATAATGTACTTTGGAGTTTCTACACCCTGGCACATAACATTGAACAGTTTGGACTTATACTCGCTGGAGTTCAGAAGGATGAGGGTAGCACAGTAGTTAGCACAGTTGCTTCACAGCTCCAGGGTCCCAGGTTCGATTCCTGGCTTGGGTCACTGTCTGTGCGGAGTCTGCAAGTTCTCCCCATGTCTGCGTTGATTTCCTCCGGGTGCTTCCACAGTCCAAAGGTGGATTGATCACGCTAAATTCCCCTTTGTGTCCTAAAAGGTTGGAGGTATATAAAATACTAAAAGGGTGGGACTTCCGCTGGCATCTGTGAGCAGAGCGGCCGCGTTTGGAAGAAGCTCCCGCCGGTCTGCGATATTGCAGTCTTTTTTGGGATTTTTCCTCAGTTTTTTGGGGGGGAAAAAAATAAACCCCTCCAGAGTCAGCCCTGCGTCCCTCTCCCTGTCACAGCATCAAAACTCCATTTCACAGAGCTGGGGGGTTGAAAAGGCGGGAGGGGACAGACTGGTCCCAGTGGATTCAGTGGGGGCAGCTGCACGTGGAGGAGGAGTGGGGTTCGTGACCTGGTCCCGGTGGGTTCAGCGGGGGTGGCTGCACGTGGAGGAGGAGCAGGGATCGTGACCTGTTTCCCCCAAGGACCATCCTGAATGCTGAAGGCCTCAAAGACCACGAGCAGAAAAGAGAAAGATTTTTTTCTGTTTTTACTCTCCTCTGAAAACTGGAAGGTAGCAGCGGGCTGAGGCTGCAGGCCCGAAGCCTGGGCGCGATGTAGGTGAGATGTCCCACATCGGATGGTATGTGGAGGTATATAAAAAAGAAAAGAGAAAGAAGTTTTAAAGAAATTTGAGATTGAAGAAGGAAGAGTGAGAAAAAGGAAAAATAATAATTCGTTAAAGGACGCGAAAAGCAGCGTCGAGGAAGGGACGAAACGCGGGCTCGCTGTTGAACGAGAAGATGGGCAAAAGTGCTGACAAGATGGCAGAGGCCAGGGGTCGAACTACTTACAGTGGAGAAGATGACCGAGGTGATGGCGGTGGAGCTGGAAAAGCAGTTTGCGAGGCACATGGAGGCTTTGAGATGGAGGTCACATTGAAGTCATTGGTGGAGGAGGCAATTGCCCCAGTGAAAGTAGCTGTGGCAAAGACATCGGCCGAGGTGAGAGAGCTGGGCGAGAAGATGAAGGAAGTGGAGGAGGCCCCGTCACAGCACAGCGACCAGCTCACCTCGATGGGGGACGAGCTGCGAAATGTGGTGGAGGCCGACAGAGGGCTCCGAGCAAAGCTTGAGGACTCGGAGAAACGCCCGAGGCGGCACAATCTAAGAATTGTGGGCTTGCCCGAAGGGATAGAGGGTCCAAGGCCAACAGAGTACTTCGCTAAGAAGTTGGCGGAGCTGATGGGGGAGGGGGAGAATCCCCTCGATACGAACTGGACCGAGTTCATCGGTCGTTAAGGCCGAAGCTCAAAGTGAATGAGCTGCCAAGAGCAGTAATCATGTTTCCATAAGGACTGCATGAAGGAGGAGGTGTTAAGCTGGGCGAAGCAGAAGCGCGAGGTGCAGTGGGATGGTGCTGGAGTTCGGATCTACCGGACTTGACGGTGGAGTTGGCAAAGAGACGAGCGGCGTTCGGGCGAGTGAAGGCGGCACTGTACAAGAAGGGAGTGTGATTTGGTATGGTATACCCGGCGAAGCTGAGGGTGACATATGATGCCAAAGACTTTTATTTCGAGGCAGCTGAGGCGTTCATGAGGTCAAAGGCATGGGACAGACGTGAGCAGCGGAGCTGGAAGAGAGACTGTGGACTGTCATTAGGGGGCTGGAAAATGCACAAATGCTACAATTTTCTTTTTGCTGACGTGTACTGTAATTTACTTCTTTTCACATTGTTATAGAGTTCAAGTTATTAGTTGGGTCGATTGACATTCTGTGTTGTGACAGTTATATCCTAGTTTAGTGAATTGTATGGGTTGGATTGTTTTGTTTTTTTCTTTCCCTGGGACTGGGTGGGAGGGGATGGTATAGCGTGGCGGGGGGAGCCACCCGCGCGAGTTAACTAAAGTCGGCTAGTGAACGGAGGTGAGGTGAGAGGAGGGCTGCGGACAGTGGAGCCTGGTTGGCAGGTTTCGATGGGCTGACAAAGCGAGCCCGGGGGGGAGAGGGGGGGTGAAGGGACTGATACTGGGAGATGTTTTCTTGAGAGGAAATGTAGGGGGGATTTTTGGGAGGGGGGACGAAGGGGTTCGATGTTAATAATGGATCGTGGCTGGTCAGGCTCATGGGGCAGGACCCGGTGGTATGATGGTGGTGGATAAGAAGGGTTTGGGGGGGGTGTGAGAGACCCCCCCGTTAGTATGGTCAAGTGGAACGTGAGAGGGTTAGGAGGCCCGGTCAAGAGATCAAGGGCGCTTGGGCATCTTAACGGTTTGAAAGCCGACGTAGCAATGCTGCAGGAGACTCACTTGAGGGTGAAGGACCAGGTGAGACTTAAAAAGGGCTGGTTAAGTCAGGTGTTTCATTCTGGATTTGACGGAAGAGCTCGAGGGGTAACGGTAATGGTCAGCAAAAGGGTACGCTTCCAGATGGAGAAGGTGGTGGCAGATCAGGGGGGTAGATATGTGATTGTGACAAGGGCGCTGGAGGGGAGGTTAGTGGTGCTGGTAAGTATATATGATCCCAATTGGAACGATGTGGGATTCACAAAGAAGGTCGACTTGGACTCTCATGAACCGATAGTGGGGGGGGGACTGGAACTTGGTGCAGGAGCCAAGGTTGGACAGGTCACGGCCGTGCTCACTGGCCCCATCAGGGGGGGCGAAGGCGTTAGCTGGGCTAATGGTGGAAATGGGAGGGGTGGACCCTTGGAGGTTTCTGCACCCGAGGGAGCGGGAGTACTCGTTTTTCTCAGGAGTCCACAAGGTATATTCGCGGATCGACTTTTTCATGGTGGGGAAGGCTTTGTTGGCTGGGGTTAAGGGATCGGAATAGTCGGCAATTGCAGTGTCAGATCATGCTCCGCATTGGGTGGATCTGGTGCTGGAGAAGCGGGTAGTGCAGAGGCCAGGGTGGAAATTAGATGTGGGACTTTTGGGGGACCAATTGTGGCAATTGAAAAGGTAATTAAGGAATATGTAAGTCTCAACTGTACGGGTGTCTAAGGCGGTCGTCTGGGAGGTTCTAAAGGCGGTGGTGAGGGGGGAGGTGATCTTGTTTAAGGCCAGGGTGGACAAGGAGGAGAGGTTGGAGCGGCAGAGGGTAATAGATGAGATATTGGAGGTAGATAGGAATTATGCAGAGGATGGGGACCCAGCAAAGCTGGAAAAGAGGAAGGAACTACAGGCGAGCTTTGACCGACTATCTACCAGGAAGGCGGTGCGCCAGCTGAGGCGAGCAAGGGGTGCAGTTTATGAACATGGAGATAAGGCAGGTCAGCTCTGGAGGGAAGCAGTGGCAAGGGAAATTATACAGGTGAGGGATAGGGCAGGGAACATAGAACATAGAACGATACAGCGCAGTACAGGCCCTTCGGCCCTCGATGTTGCACCGACATGGAAAAAAACTAAAGGCCATCTAACCTACACTATGCCCTTATCATCCATATGCTTATCCAATAAATTTTTAAATGCCCTCAATGTTGGCGAGTTCACTACTGTTGCAGGTAGGGCATTCCACGGCCTCACCACTCTTTGCGTAAAAAACCCACCTCTGACCTCTGTCCTATATCTATTACCCCTCAATTTAAGGCTATGTCCCCTCGTGCTAGCCACCTCCATCCGCGGGAGAAGGCTCTCGCTGTCCACCCTATCTAACCCTCTGATCATTTTGTATGCCTCTATTAAGTCACCTCTTAACCTTCTTCTCTCTAACGAAAACAACCTCAAGTCCATCAGCCTTTCCTCATAAGATTTTCCCTCCATACCAGGCAACATCCTGGTAAATCTCCTCTGCACCCGTTCCAAGGCTTCCACGTCCTTCCTATAATGAGGCGACCAGAACTGTACGCAATACTCCAAATGCGGCCGTACTAGAGTTTTGTACAACTGCAACATGACCTCATGGCTCCGGAACTCAATCCCTCTACCAATAAAGGCCAACACACCATAGGCCTTCTTCACAACCCTATCAACCTGGGTGGCAACTTTCAGGGATCTATGTACATGGACACCGAGATCCCTCTGCTCATCCACACTACCAAGAATTTTACCATTAGCCAAATATTCCGCATTCCTGTTATTCTTTCCAAAGTGAATCACCTCACACTTCTCCACATTAAACTCCATTTGCCACCTCTCAGCCCAGCTCTGCAGCTTATCTATGTCCCTCTGTAACCTGCAACATCCTTCCGCACTGTCTACAACTCCACCGACTTTAGTGTCATCTGCAAATTTACTTACCCATCCTTCTGCGCCCTCCTCTAGGTCATTTATAAAAATGACAAACAGCAACGGCCCCAGAAGAGATTCTTGTGTTACGCCACTCGTAACTGAACTCCATTCTGAACATTTCCCATCAACCACCACTCTCTCTCTTCTTTCAACTAGCCAATTTCTGATCCACATCTCTAAATCACCCTCAATCCCCAGCCTCCGTATTTTCTGCAATAGCCGACCGTGGGGAACCTTATCAAACGCTTTACTGAAATCCATATACACCACATCAACTGCTCTACCCTCGTCCACCTGTTCAGTCACCTTCTCAAAGAACTCGATAAGGTTTGTGAGGCATGACCTACCCTTCACAAAACCATGATGACTATCCCTAATCATATTATTCCTATCTAGATGATTATAAATCGTATTTTTTATAATCCTCTCCAAGACTTTACCCACCACAGACGTTAGGCTCACCGGCCTATAGTTACCGGGGTTATCTCTACTCCCCTTCTTGAACAAAGGGACCACATTTGCTATCCTCCAGTCATCTGGCACTATTCCTGTAGCCAATGATGACCTAAAAATCAAAGCCAAAGGCTCAGCAATCTCTTCCCTGGCTTCCCAGAGAATCCTAGGATAAATCCCATCAGGCCCCGGGGACTTATCTATTTTCACCTTGTCCAGAATTGCCAACACTTCTTCCCTACGCACCTCAATGCCATCTATTCTAATAGCCTGGGTCTCAGCATTCTCCTCCACAATATTATCTTTTTCCTGAGTGAATACTGACGAAAAGTATTCATTTAGTATCTCGCTTATCTCCTCAGCCTTCACACACAACTTCCCACCACTGTCCTTGACTGGCCCTACTCTTACCCTAGTCATTCTTTTATTCCTGACATACCTATAGAAAGCTTTTGGGTTTTCCTTGATCCTACCTGCCAAAGACTTATCATGTCCCCTCCTTGCTCGTCTTAGCTCTCTCTTTAGATCCTTCCTCGCTTCCCTGTAACTATCAAGCGCCCCAACTGAAACTTCATGCCTCATCTTCACATAGGCCTCCTTTTTCCTCTTAACAAGAGATTCCACTTCTTTGGTAAACCACGGTTCCCTCGCTCTACCCTTTCCTCCCTGTCTGACTGGTACGTACTGATCAAGAACACGCAATAGCTGTTCCTTGAACAAGCTCCACATATCCAGTGTGCCCAACCCTTGCAGCCTACTTCTCCAACCTACACATCCTAAGTCATGTCTAATGGCATCATAATTGCCCTTCCCCCAGCTATAACTCCTGCCCTGCGGGGTATACTTATCCCTTTCCATCACTAATGTAAAGGTCACCGAATTGTGGTCACTGTCTCCAAAGTGTTCACCTACCTCCAGATCTAACACCTGGCCTGGTTCGTTACCCAAAACCAAATCCATAGTGGCCTCACCTCTTGTTGGCCTGTCAACATATTGTGTCAGAAAACCCTCCTGCACACATTGTACAAAGAACGACCCATCCAATGTACTCGAACTATATCTTTTCCAGTCAATATTAGGAAAGTTAAAGTCTCCCATAACAACTACCCTGTTACTTTCGCTCTTTTCCAGAATCATCTTCGCCATCCTTTCCTCTACATCTCTAGAACTATTAGGTGGCCTATAGAAAACTCCGAGCAGTGTGACCTCTCCTTTCCTGTTTCTAACCTCAGCCCATACTACCTCGGAAGAAGAGTCCCCATCTTGCATCCTTTCTGCCACCGTAATACTGTCCTTGACTAGCAGCTCCACACCTCCCCCTCTTTTGCCCCCTTCTCTGACCTTACTAAAGCACCTAAACCCCGGAACCTGCAACAACCATTCCTGTCCCTGCTCTATCCATGTCTCTGGAATGGCCACAACATCGAAGTCCCAGGTACCAACCCATGCTGCCAGTTCCCCTACCTTATTTCGTATACTCCTGGCATTGAAATAGACACACTTCAAACCACCGACCTAAACACTGCCGCCCTCCTGCGAAGTCAAATCTGTGCTCCTGACCTCTCTACTCTCAATCTCTCGCACCCCAAAACTACAATCCAGGTTCCCATGCCCCTGCTGAATTAGTTTAAACCCCCCCAAAGAGTACTAACAAATCTCCCCCCCAGGATATTGGTGCTCCTTAGGTTCAGATGTAGACCATCCTGTCTATAGAGGTCCCACCTTCCCCAGAAAGAGCCCCAGTTATCCAGAAATCTGAATCCCTCCCGTCTGCACCATCCCTGTAGCCACGTGTTTAATTGCTCTCTCTCCCTATTCCTCGTCTCACTATCACGTGGCACGGGCAACAACCCAGAGATAACAACTCTGTCTGTTCTCACTCTGAGCTTCCATCCTAGCTCCCTAAAGGCCTGCCTGACATCCTTGTCCCCTTTCCTACCTATGTCGTTAGTGCCAATGTGGACTACGACTTGGGGCTGCTCCCCTTCCCCCTTAAGGACCCGAAAAACACGATCCGAGACATCACTTACCCTTGCACCTGGGAGGCAACATACCAAACGTGAATCTCTCTCGCTCCCACAAAATCTCCTATCTGTGCCCCTGATTATTGAGTCCCCAATTACTAATGCTCTGCTCCTCTCCCCCCTTCTCTTCTGAGCAACAGGGACAGACTCCGTGCTAGAGTCCCGTACCCCATGGCTTACCCCTGGTAAGTCGTCCCCCCCACAAGTATCCAAAACGGTATACTTGTTACTCAGGGGAACGACCGCAGGGGGTCCCTGCACTGACTGCTTCTTCCCAGTCCCTCTTACAGTTACCCATCTATCTCCAGTCTTTGGTGTAACTACTTCCCTGAAGCTCCTATCTATGACCACCTCTGCCTCCCGAATGATCCGAAGTTCATCCAACTCCAGCTCCAGTACCATAACTCGGTCTTGTAGGAGCTGGAGCTGGCTGCACTTCCTGCAGGTAAAATCAGCAGGGACACTAACGGCATCCCTCACCTCAAACATCCTGCAGGAGGAACATTGCACTACCTTCCCTGCCATCCCACTTAATTTCAACCAAGTTCTGGTAAACAAATATAAAACAAATAAAAAATAATAATATAATATAGCACTTACCTGCTCACACCAATGGGTCGTATTATTAGGTTAGAGGAGGAGGGCGGGTGGGAGACACTATACTTGTAGTGTCTCGGGTATCTTCTCCACCAGAATTTATTGGCTAGGAGAAAATCCTTCCCAGAAGTCCGTGGGTCGTACTTCCGGTTCCCGCCTTATATTATCTTTGCTCCCACTGGCACCCCGCCGCTCTCAATGTGTCCCCTCCCGCTCTTTCACTGACTCACTGCCGCTCTCCTCGCGCTCTTTTATCCTGTGTCCCTCTGAACTCCCGCTGCTTTATGGGCTCTCTGTCTCTGAACTCCCGCCGCTTTCTGGGCTCTCTGTCTCTGAACTCCCGCCGCTTTCTGGGCTCTCTGTCTCTGAACTCCCGCTGCTTTCTGGGCTCCCTCTGTCTCTGAACTCCCGCTGCTTTCTGGGCTCTCTGTCTCTGAACTCCCGCCGCTTTCTGGGCTCCCTCTGTCTCTGAACTCCCGCTGCTTTCTGGGCGCTCTGTCTCTGAACTCCCGCTGCTTTCTGGGCTCTCTGTCTCTGAACTCCCGCTGCTTTCTGGGCTCTCTGTCTCTGAACTCCCGCCGCTTTCTGGGCTCCCTCTGTCTCTGAACTCCCGCTGCTTTCTGGGCGCTCTGTCTCTGAACTCCCGCTGCTTTCTGGGCTCTCTGTCTCTGAACTCCCGCTGCTTTATGGGCTCTCCCTCTGTCTCTGAACTCCCGCCGCTTTCTGGGCTCCCTCTGTCTCTGAACTCCCGCCGCTTTCTGGGCTCTCTGTCTCTGAACTCCCGCCGCTCTCTGGGCTCTCTTTCTGGGAAGTTGGTGGTGGTGCCGGATCTGATGAACTTTTATGAGGAATTTTAAAGAGGTTGTACAGGTCAGAGCCACCCGGGGGAGATCGTCAGATGCAGGAATTTCTAGATGGGTTGGAGTACCCAAGGTTCGAGGAGTTGGACAGGGCTACATTAGAAGGAGCGATAGGGGAGCAGGAGATAAAGGATGCGATTGGGAGGATGCAGTCGGGGAAGGTGGCAGAGCCGGATGGGTTTCGGGTGGAATATTATAAAAAATTTGAGGATAAGCTGGCACCCCTGATGGTGGGGATGTTTGAAGAGGCGATAGAGAAGGGGTGTTGCCACAAACCCTGGGGCAGGCATCAATTTCACTGTTGCTTTAAAAAAAAAGTAAGGATCCAACGGACTGTGGGTCGTATCGGCCCATATCACTTCTGAATGTGGACGCAAAAATATTGGCGAAGGTATTGGCGGGTAGGCTGGAGAAATGCCTCCCGAAGGTGATAGGTGAAGATCAGGCAGGGTTTGTGAGAGGGAGGCAGCTCTTTTCAAACATTAGGAGGGTATTGAACGTCATTATGGCACTGGCAGAGAGGAAGGAAACGGAGGTGGTTGTGGCATTGGACGCTAAGAAGGCATTCGATCGGGTAGAATGGAGGTACTTGATGGCAGTTCTGGAGCGGTTTGGGATTGGACCAAGATTTGTGGGTAAAGCTACTATACAAGGAGCCGAGGGCGAGTGCACAAACCACATCAGCTCGAGGATACTTTCCTCTCCACCGTGGGACAAGGCAGGGATGTCCTATGTCCCCCCTGCTGTTTGCACTCACTATTGAGCCGTTGGCCATCGCATTAAGAAGTTCGGGGTTATGGAAAGGAATAGTGTTGGGGGGGGGGGGGGGGGGGGGATAGAGCATAGGGTGTCCTTATATGTCGATGACTTGCTGTTATACATGTCAGAGCAGAATGTGTCGATAGGGGGAATATTGGAGCTGCTTCGAGTGTTTGGGTCTTTCTTGGGATACAAATAAGTCTAGACAAGTGAGTATTTTGTGGTATCTCGGCCGGGTGTGGGGGCAGGGGTGGGGGGACTGCCATTCCGTAGGGCAGGGGACTCACTTTAGGTACTTGGGGAGGCAGGTTGCCCGGGAGTGGGGGGGAGGCTCCGCAGGTACAACATTTCTAGTTGGGTGGAGAGTGTGAAAGCAGATCTGGCAAGGTGGGATGGTCTCCCTCTGTCACTGGCGGATCAGGTACAGGCAGTTAAAATGAACGTGTTGCCACAATTTCTGTTTATTTTTCAATGCCTACCGATTTTCCTGCCAAAGGCTTTTTTCAGAGAGATTGAGGGAAGGATTATGCCATTCATATGGGGAGGGAAGGTGGCCAGAGTTAGAAAGGTGCTACTACAGAGGGGAAGGTAGGCAGGGGGTTTGGGTCTTCCGAACCTGATATATTAATACTGGGCAGTGAATGTGGAGAAGGTGCGGAGCTGGGTCAGAGTGATTCCCAGTGGGTCAGAATGGAGGACAGTTTGTGCAGGGGGTCGGGACTGAAAGCACTAGCAACAGCGCCATTCCCGATAGCCCCGGGGAAGTACTCTGGGAGTCCGGTAATAATAGCTACATTGAAAATCTGGAGGCAATTCCGCCAACACTTTGGGTTGGGGGCAGGGTCAAGGGAAATGCCGATTCGGGGGAACCACAGATTTGAGCCAGGGAGGTGGGATGGAAATGGGAGGAGAAGGGGATTAAGACACTAAAAGATTTGTTTCTTAGGGGTCGGTTTGGAGGATTGAAGGAGCTGGAAGCGAAGTATGGGCTGGAGCAGGGGGAAATGTTTAGATACAGGCAAATTCGAGATTTTGCTAGAAAGGAGATAGAGCTTCCCGGTGGAGCCGGCCTCCACATTGCTGGAGGAGGTGCTGACAACAGGGGGACTGGAGAATGGGGTGGTGTCAGTGGTCTACGGAGCTATTTTGGAGGAGGAGAAGGCACCGCTGGAAGAGATCAAAGCAAAGCGGGAGGAAGAGTTGGGAGAGGATATGGAGGAGGGGTTCTGGTGTGAGGTGCCCTGGAGAGTGAATGCCTCCACCTCGTGCGCGAAGTTGGGGCTTATACAGCTGAAGGTGGTAGACAGAGCACACCTCAAGAGGGTGAGCTGATTCTTCGAAGGAGTAGAAGATGTGTGTGAACGTTGCGGGGGGATCCCGCTAACCACGTTCATATGTTTTGGTCCTGTCCGAAGGTAGAGGATTACTGGAAGGAGGTTTTAGGATCATTTCTAAAGGGTGCACGTGAAACTGGACCCAGGCCCCTGGGAGGCCATATTCGGAGTGTCGGACCAGCCAGGGTTGGAAACTGGTGCGGAGGCAGATATTGTAGCCTTCGCCTTGTTGATCGCCTGAAGGCGTATCCTGATGGGCTGGAGAGCAGCCTCTCCACACTGTGCCCTGGCATGGCGGGGGGATCTGTTGGAATTCTTGACTCTTGAGAAGGGGGGCAAGGGCTGGGGGGTGAGGGGGGCTGTGGGGGATTCCTGATGCCTTTTTGTCAGTTGTTTATGTGAACATGTGGGTGAATGTTTTGGGTTTGGTGGGAGGATGGGATCGTTGTTATTGATATGGGGATTGACATATTTGTTACTAATTATTGTTCGTGTGTGTAAATTGGGGAGAAAATGCAAAAAAGGAGGCGAATAAAGAAATATATTTTTAAAATACTGAAAGGGTTTGATAAAGTAAATGTCGACCAAATGTACCCCCTTGTGGGGCAAACTAGAACAAGTGATAGATTTAAAACTGAGATGAGGAGCCACTACTTCTCGCAGAGGGTGCTGAATTTGTGGAACTCACTGTCCCATAGTGTGGTGGTGTCCAAATCATTAAATGGTTTTAAGAGGGTGATGGATGTATTTCGGATTTTTAAAAACTGGTTAAAGGGATATGGGAAACAGGTAGGGAGGTGGCTTTGAGACCAAGAAGAGATGAGCCATGATCTGATTGAATGTTGGAGCAGGCTTTAAGGGGTGAATTTTCGACTTCTGCTCCAAACTCCTACCTTCCTATGATGTTCCTATCAGAAAGTACTGTGGAGGGCAGTGCAGGATTCAGATGAAAAAGTATCGTCGGGAGCAGATGGGATTCAGAGATGAGAAAGTACCGTAGGGAGGAGGGTAGGATGCAGAGATCAGGAACCCGTGGGGAACAGGGCAGGATGCAGAGATAAGAACGTACCTTGGGGAGCATGGCGGGATTCAGAGATCGGGAAAGTACCGTGGGGGGCAGGGAAGGATTCAGAGATCAGGAACCTGTGAGGAGTAGGGAAGGATGCAGAGATCAGGAAAGTACCGTGGGGAGCAGGGCGGGATTCAGAGATCGAGGAAGTATTGTGAGGAGTAGAGAAGGATACAGAGATCCGGAAAGTACCGTAGGGAACAGGGTAGGATTCAGTGATCAGGAATCCATAAGGAGCAGGGAAAGATGGGAAAGTTCCTTGGGGAGCAGGGCAGGATGCGAGATCCGGAAATTACTTTAGGGTCAGGGCAGGATGCGAGATCTGGAAATTACTTTAGGGTCAGGGCAGGATGCACAGATCAAGAAAGTAACGTGGAAGAAGGGCAGCATACATAGATCAGGAAAGTACCATAAGTAGCAGGGAAGCATCCAGACATCAGAAAGTACCGTCGGGAGCAGAGAAGGATTTGGAGATCAAGAAAGTCCTGTAGGGAGCAGGGAAGAATTCAGAGATCAGGAAAGTACCATGGGGGGCAGGGCAGGATGCATGGATCAGGAAAGTACCATAGGGGGCAGGGCAGGATGCATGGATCAGGAAAGTACCGTACAGAGAGGGCAGGTTGCAGAGATCTGAAAGTACTGTACAGAGAGGGCAGGTTGCAGAGATCTGAAATCCGTAAGTAGCAGGGCAGAGGCTGCAGAGATGGGGAAAGTACCATAGGGGCCAGGGAAGGATTTGGTGATCAGAAAGTACTGAAGGGAAGCATGCAGAGATCAGGAAAGTACCGTAGGTAGCAGGGAAAGATTCAGACATCAGTGTACCATAGGCAGCAGAACAGGTTGCAGAGATCAGGAATGTACTGTAGGTAGCAGGGAAGCATCCAGAGATCAGAAAGTACCGTAGGGAACAGAGCAGGATGCAGAGACCAGGAAGTACCGTATGAAGTACCGTAGGATTCATAGATCTGGAAAGTACCATAGGGAGCAGGTCAGGTTACCAATATCAGGAACGAACTGTAGGCAGCAGGGCAGGATTTGGAGATCAGGAAAGTACAGTAGGGAGAAGGGCAGCATATGTAGATCAGGAAAGTACCATCGGGGGCAGGGCTGTATGAAGGAATCTGGAAAGTATCGTAGGGAGAGGGCATGATGTAGATATGGGAATGTTCCGTAGGGAGCAGGGGAGCATTCGGAGATCGGAAAGAACCATCAGTAGCAGGGCAGGTTGCAGAGATCTGAAATGACCGTAGGGAGCAGGTGAGGTGCAGAGATGGGAAAGTACCAGAGGGGACAAAGAGATCAGAAAAGACCGTAGGGAACAGGGCAGGATCCAGAGATCAGGAAAGTACTGTAGGGAGCAGGGAAGGATTCATAGACCAGGAAAGTACCGTAGGCAGCAGGGCAGTTTTAAGAGATAGAAAGTTCCGTTGGGAGAAGGGCAGGATTCAGAGATCGGGAAAGTTCCTAGGGAGCTGTGATGGATTCAGAAATCAGGAAAGTTCCCTAGGGAGCAGGGCAGGATACAGAGATCAGGAAAGTACCATCGGGGGCAGGTCTGTATGCAGGGACCTGGAAAGTGTTATAGGCCAGGGTTTAGAGAACCCCAAAGTGTATCATGGAGTTCACCTGACCCACAACTTTTAATAGATTGTGGTATGGGGGAGCACACAGCCCACTCTACATGTGTGGTACAGCAGAAATGGAAAAGTATTTTTAAAGCAAAACAATGTTCTCTGAACTCAAGTTAACCTTTTTAAAACATTCAGTGAACATCTTAGCAACCATTAATTCAAATACAACCCCCAAAGAATACAACACTAAGTAATCCGTAAGCTGTCCTTTTAATATCCACAAGACTTAAAAACAAAACCTTTAAACAGAAGCACATCAGGTTAAGGTCACTACTGAGAGCAGTTATTAGTTTTAAATCACCAAAGGATCGATTTCATTCTTTAGATTACAGAGAGAAAGAGACTAATACACCTTCTGGCTGTGACTGCAGCTCTCCAGCTCTGAAAACGAAACTAAAACACACCCTGCAGCAAACAGCCTGAAACGAAAGTAAAAAGCTGACCGACAGCCCAGCTACACACACTCTCTGACATTGCTGCAGTAATAAATACCCATTTCTTAAAGGTACTCTCACTACAGATATTTATATGCACACCCATTTATAAACACCCATTTCTTAAAGGTACTCACACTACAGATATTTATATGCACACCCATTTATAAGCACTCATTTCTTAAAGGTACTCACATGACAAAAGTACCGTAGGGAGAGGGCAGGTTGCAGACTTGGGAAAGTTCCTTCAGGAGCAGGGCAGCATTCGGAGATCAGGAGAGTTCCGCGAGGAGCAGGGCGGGTTGCAGAGATCAGGAAAGTACCGTTGGGAGCAGGGACGGATGCAGAGATGGGAATGTTCCATCGGGAGAAGGGCAGAATTCAGAGATCAGGAAAGTTCCCAGGGAGCTGGCTGGGATTAGGAGATCAGAAAAGTTCCGTCGGGAGCAGGGCAGGATACAGAGGTCACAACAGTACCATAGGGGGCAGGGCTGTATGCAGGGACCTGGAAAGTAATGTAGGGAGAGGGCAGGATGCAGAGATGGAAAAGTTCCTTAAGGAGCAAGACAGGATTCAGAGATCAGAAAAGTTCCGTGAGGAACAGGGCAGGATTTAGAGATCAGGAAAGTTCCTTGGGAGTTGTGTAGGATTCAGAGATCGGGAATGTTCCATGGGGAGCAGGGACCTGGAAAGTACCATAGGGAGAGGGCAGGATGCTGAGATGGAAAAGTTCCTCAAGGAGCAAGGCAGGATTCAGAGATCTGGAAAGATCTGTGGGAGAACGGGATTCAAAGATCAGTACCATAGGGAGCAGGGCAGGTTGCAGGGATCAGGATAGTACTGCAGGGAGCAGGGCAGGTTGCAGGGATCAGGAAAGTACTGTGGGGAGGAGGGCAGGATGCAGGGATCAGGAAAGTACTGCAGGGAGCAGGGCAGGTTGCAGGGATCAAGAAAGTACTGTGGGGAGGAGGGCATGTTGCAGAGATCAGAAAGTACTGTATGGAGGGGGGCAGGATGCAGGGATCAGAAAGTACTGTACGGAGGAGGGCAGGTTGCAGCGATCAGGAAAGTACTGTAGGGAGCAGGGCAGGATGGAGGGGTCAGAAAGTACTGTAGGGAGGAGGGCAGGTTGCAGAGATCAGAAAGTACTGTAGGGAGGAGGACAGGATGCAGGGATCAGAAAGTACTGTGGGGAGGAGGGCAGGATGCAGGGATCAGGAAAGTACTGTGGGGAGGAGGGCAGGATGCAGGGATCAGAAAGTACTGTAGGGAGGAGAGCAGGATGCAGAGATCAGAAAGTACTGTAGGGAGGAGGGCAGGATGCACAGATGGGAAAGTACCGTCCGGAGCAGGGCAGGATACAGAGTTCAGGAAGGTTCCTGAACCTTAGGGCAGCACTGTGGCTTCATAGCGCCAGGGTCCCAGGTTCGATTCCCGGCTGGGTCACTGTCTGTGCGGAGTCTGCACATTCTCCCCGTTTCTGCGTGGGTTTCCTCCCACAGTCCAAAGACGTTCAGATTAGGTGGATTGGCCATGATAAATTTCCTAACCAAAAATGTTAGGAGGGGTTATTGGGTTAGGGGGATAGGGTGGAAGTGAGGGCTTAAGTGGGTCGGAGTAGACTCGATGGGCTGAATGGCCTCCTTCTGCACTGTATGTTCTATGTTCCGCAGGGAGCTGGGTGGGATTCAGAGATGAGAAAGTACCGTAGGTCGGAGGGCAGGATGCAGCGATCAGTAAAGTTCAGCAGGAAGAGGGCAGGATGCAGGGATCAGTAAAGTACCGTAGGTCGGAGGGCAAGATGCAGGGATCAGTAAAGTACCGCAGGTAGGAGGGCAGGATGCAGCGATCAGTAAAGTACCGTAGGTCGGAGGGCAGGATTCGGAGATCAGGAAAGTACCGTAGGTCGGAGGGCAGGATACAGGGATCAGTAAAGTACCGTAGGTCGGAGGGCAGGATGCAGCGATCAGTAAAGTACCCCAGGTCGGAGGGCAGGATGCAGCGATCAGTAAAGTACCGCAGGTAGGTGGGCAGGATGCAGGGATCAGTAAAGTACCGCAGGTAGGAGGGCAGGATGCAGGGATCAGTAAAGTACCGTAGGTCGGAGGGCAGGATGCAGGGATCAGTGAACTACTGCAGGTAGGAGGGCAGGATGCAGGGATCAGTAAAGTACCATTGGTTGGAGGGCAGGATTCGGAGATCAGGAAAGTACCTTAGGTTGGAGGGCAGGATGCAGCGATCAGTAAAGTACCGCAGATAGGATGGCAGGATTCGGAGATAAGGAAAGTACCGTAGCATGCAGGGCAGGATGCAGGGATCAGGAAAGGACCGGAGGGAGCAGGGCGAGATGCAGAGGTCAGGAAAGTATCGATAGGAATTTTATTTCTATTCCTAATCATGTTACATTTTCTTCTTAGCTCAGCAACTAAACAAATTGACTTTAATCCATTCGAACCTCGAAGATGATCCAGAACAAGTGCGCACAGCTTTCCGACAGTTCCTGGGGGCAGTCGTCAATTCTCTGTCTGAGAGCAGAGACAAGGAAGAGATGTCAATCATCACCTGAGCGAACCACTTCCATCCCTTCACTGCTCATAGATGTTTGGATTAGATACAATCAGATTCCTCAAATATCATTAACTGATGTTTTCAATCACTCAGTCCTCCTTTCCCATTCCTAATAATTTTATTTCCGCTCCCCATTGAAGAATGTAGATGTACTCATCAGATCTCTGTTGAACCCAGTCCGCACTCTAATCCTGATCGCTGTTGAACCCAGTCCACACACTCATCCTGCTCGCTATTGAACCCAATCCACATACTAATCCTGATCGCTGTTGAACCCAGTCCTGACACAAATCTGATCGCTGTTGAACCCAGTCCCCACACAGTAATCCAGATTGCTGATGAACCCAGTCCACACACAGTAATCCTGATCACTGTTGAACCCACTCCAGACACACTAATCCTAATCACTGCTGAACCCACTCCAGACACACTAATCCTAATCACTGTTGAACCCAGTCCACACACACTAATCCTGATCGCTGTTGAACCCAGTCCACACACTAATCCTAATCGCTGTTGAACCCAGTCCACACACTAATCCTATTCGCTATTGAACCCAGTCCACACACTAATCCTAATCGCTGTTGAACCCAGTCCACATACTCATCCTGCTCGCTATTGAACCCAGTCCACACACTAATCCTGATCGCTGTTGAACCCAGTCCTGACACAAATCTGATCGCTGTTGAACCCAGTCCTGACACTAATCCTGATCGCTGTTGAATCTAGTCCACACACACTAATCCTGATCGCTGTTGAACCCAGTCCTGACACAAATCTGATCGCTGGTGAACCCAGTCCTGACACTAATCCTGATCGCTGTTGAATCCAGTCCACACACACTAATCCTGAACGCTGTTGAACCCAATCCACACACAGTAATCCTGATCGCTGTTGAACCCAGTCCCCACACTAATCCTGATCGCTGTTGAACACAGTCCACACACTAATCCTGATCACTGTTGAACCCAGTCCTCAAAAATCCTAATCGCTGTTGAACCCAGTCCACACCAGCAATCCTGATCGCTGTTGTACCCAGTCCACAAACACACACATCCTGATCGCTGTTGAACCCAGTCCACACACAGTAATCCATATCGCTGTTGTACCCAGTCCCCACACACTACTCCTGATCGCTGTTGAATCCAGTCCACATACTAATCCTAGTTGAACCCAGTCCACAAAAATCCTGATTGCTGTTGTACCCAGTCCACAAACACACACATCCTGATCGCTGTTGAAACCAGTCCACACACACTAATCCAGATCGCTGTTGAACCCAGTCCACACACACTAATCCTGATCGCTGTTGAACCCTGTCCGGACACTAATCCTGATCACTGTTGAACTCCGTCCACACACTAATCCTAATCGCTGTTGAACCCAGTCGACACACAGTAATCCTGATCACAGTTGAACCCACTCCAGACACACAGAAATCCTGATCGCTGTTGGACCCAGTCCATGGACACAAATCCTGATCGCTGTTGAACCTAGTCCGCACTATAATCCTGATCGCTGTTGAACCCAGTCCACATACTAATCGTGATCGTTGTTGAGCCCAGTCCTGACACTAATTCTGATCGCTGTTGAACCCAGTCCACACACTCATCCATATCGCTGTTGAACCCAGCCCACACAAACTAATCCTCATCGCTGTTGAACCCAGTCCACACACTAATCCTGATCACAGTTGAACCCACTCCAGACACACAAATCCTGATCGCTGTTGAACCCAGTCAACACACTAATCCTAATCTCTGTTGAACCCAGTCCACATACTAATCGTGATTGTTGTTGAACCCAGTCCGCATTCTAATCCTGATCGCTGTTGAACCCAGTCCTGACACTAATCCTGATCGCTGTTGAACCCAGTCCACATACTAATCCTGAACGCTGTTGAACCCAGTCCACACACGCTAATCCTCATCGCTCTTGAACCCAGTCCACACACACTAATCCTGATCGCTGTTGAACCCAGTCCACACACTAATCCTGATCGCTGTTGAACCCAGTTCACACACTAATCCTGATCGCTGTTGAACTCAGTCCACTCTAATCCTGATCGTTGTTGAACCCAGTACATACACTAATCCTGATCGCTGTTGAACCCAGTCCGTGCACAGTAACCCTGATCACTAGTGAATCCAGACAACACACTAATCCTGATCGCTTTTGAACTCTGTCCACACACTAATCCTGATCGCTGTTCAACCCAGTCTGTATACTAATTCTGATCGCTGTTGAACCCAGTCCACACTATAATCCTGATTACTGTTGAACCCAGTCCACACAATAATCCTGATCACTGTTGAACCCAGTCCACACACTCCTCCTGATCGCTGTTGAACCTAGTCCACACACTAATCCTAATCGCTGTTGAACCCAGTCCACACACACTCATCCTGATCGCTGTTAAACCCATGTCCACATACTCCTCCTGATCGCTGTTGAACCCAGTCCACACACATCCTGATCGCTGTTGAACCCAGTCTACACACTAATCCTGATCGCTGTTGAACTCAGTCCACACTCTAATCCTGACTGTCGTTGAACCCAGTACATACACTAATCCTGATCGCTGTTGAACCCAGTCCGTGCACAGTAATTCTGATCGCTTTTGAACTCTATCCAAACACTAATCCTGATCGCTGTTCAACCCAGTCTGTATACTAATTCTGATCGCTGTTGAACCCAGTCCACACTATAATCCTGATTACTGTTGAACCCAGTCCACACAATAATCCTGATCACTGTTGAACCCAGTCCACACACACCTCCTGATCACTGTTGAACCTAGTCCACACACTAATCCTAATCGCTGTTGAACCCAGTCCACACACACTCATCCTGATCGCTGTTAAACCCATGTCCACATACTCCTCCTGATCGCTGTTGAACCCAGTCCACACACATCCTGATCGCTGTTGAACCCAGTCTACACACTAATCCTGATCGCTGTTGAACTCAGTCCACACTCTAATCCTGACTGTCGTTGAACCCAGTACATACACTAATCCTGATCGCTGTTGAACCCAGTCCGTGCACAGTAATTCTGATCGCTTTTGAACTCTATCCAAACACTAATCCTGATCGCTGTTCAACCCAGTCTGTATACTAATCCTGATCGCTGTTAAACCCAGTCCACACACTCCTGATCGCTGTTGAACCCAGTCCACACACTCATCCTGATAGCTGTTCAACCCAGTCTGTATACTAATCCTGATCGCTGTTAAATCCAGTCCACACACCCCTCCTGATCGCTGTTGAACCCAGTCCACACACACTCATCCTGATCGCTGTTGAACCCAGTCCACACACACTAATCCTGAACGCTGTTGAACCCAGTCCACACACTAATCCTGAACGCTGTTGAACCCAGTCCACACACAAATCCTGATCACTGTTGAACCCAGTCCACATACTAATCCTGAACGCTGTTGAACCCAGTCCACACACTAATCCTGATCGCTGTTGAACTCCGTCCACACACTAATCCTGATCGCTATTGAACCCAGTCCACATACTAATCGTAATCGTTGTTAAACCTAGTCCACATTCTAATCCTGATCACTGTTGAACCCAGTCCACACACACTAATCCTGATCGCTGTTGAGCTCCGTCCACACACAGTAATCCTGAACGCTGTTGAACCCACTCCACACACAGTAATCCTGATCACTGTTGAACCCAATCTACACACACTAATCCTGATCACTGTTGAACCCAGTCCACATACTAATGCTGAACACTGTTGAACCCAGTCCACACACTAATCCTGATCGCTGTTGAACCCAGTCCACACACTAATCCTATTCGCTATTGAACCCAGTCCACACACTAATCCTAATCGCTGTTGAACCCAGTCCACACACTCATCCTCCTCGCTATTGAACCCAGTCCACACACTAATCCTGATCGCTATTGAACCCAGTCCACATACTAATCATAATCGTTGTTGAGCTCCGTCCACACACTGTAATCCTGAACGCTGTTGAACCCAGTCCACACACAGTAATCCTGAACGCTGTTGAACCCAGTCCACACACTCCTCCTGATCGCTGTTGAACCTAGTCCACATTCTAATCCTGATTACTGTTGAACCCAGTCCACACACAGTAATCCTGATCGCTGTTGAACTCCGTCCACACACAGTAATTCTGAACGCTGTTGAACCCAGTCCACACACTCCTCCTGATCGCTGTTGAACCCAGTCCACACTCTAATCCTGATCGCTGTTGAACCCAGTCCACATACTAATCGTGATCATTGTTGAACCCACTCCATTCTAATCCTGATCACTGTTGAACCCAGTCTGCATACACTAATCCTGATCGCTGTTGAACCCAGTCCCCACAGAGTAATCCTGATCACTGTTGAACCCAGTCTACACACACTAATCCTGATCACCGTTGAATCTAGTCCACACACTAATCCTAATCGTTGTTGAACCCAGTCCACATACTAATTCTAATCACTATTGAATCCAGTCCGCACACTAATCCTGATCGCTGTTGAACCCATTCTGCACACTAATCCTGATCACTGTTGAATCCAGTCCGCACATTCTAATCGTTACGGGCAGAAAAATATTAAAAATGTACAAAAATGTACATCCTTTTAGAAGTAAAATACGTCTGCAACAATTGGGTAGTTTATGGAGGGGATATCTGCTTATCCTTGGTCAATGCATATGTGTGCCAGTAAATTTCTAAGTTTTGCGTTACATTCTATGATTCAAAATAACTAATATGGAAATGTTACTGGACTAATTTAGGTTTAAAGTGGAGCGGCACAGTGGTTAGCAATGCTGCCTCATGGCTCCGAGGACCAGTGGCCGGGATTGAACCTCAAGTCTGTAACATGGAAAAGTCTCATAAGGGGTGGCACGGTGGCACAATGGTTAGCACAGCTGCCTCACGTCACCGAGGACCCAGGTTTGATCCTGGCCCTGGGTCACTGACCATTTGGAGTTTGCACATTCTCCCCGTGTCTGCATGGGTCTCATCCCCACAACTCAAAGATATGCAGGATGGATGAGTTGGCCACGCTAAAATTGCCCCTTAATTGGAAAAAAAATTGGGTACTTTAAATTTAAAAAATATATTGCTCTAAGTTGGGTGGCGACTAAACATATTTGTAATGAGATGTGTTGTATTTATTGGAGAATAAATTGGCGGGCAGCGGTTAGCATTGCTGCCTCACGATGCCGAGGTCCCAGATTCAATCCCGGCTCTGGGTCACTGTCCATGTGGAGTTTACACATTCTCCCCGTGTTTGCATGGGTTTCGTCTTCACAACCAAAAATGTGCAGGGTAGGTGGATTGGCCACGCTAAATTGCCCTTTAATTGGAAAAAGTGAAATGGGTACAAATGATTCTTTCCAAGTTCCCAACGCATGTCTATGTCTCAATATTTTCTTTTAAAGGTGACATTTTTAAATTGGCAGTTCAAGTCTGGCACACATTGGTACCCAAACAAACTCAATCTGTTTGTAACTCTGATTGCAATGAATAACCAAAAGTCCAATTCTCTTGTGCCTCAATTGACTGACGAGCTGTATTAAAATCTACTTTGTAAATCTTGTCTGTTTCTCCTGTGTAATAATCAACTTTACATTTTGAACTTTAGTCTTGCCTAGTTAAAAGGGGGTGAGAGCTCTGACAAATAGTTCTTAAACATTATCTGTATTTTCCATTGGTACCTCAAACCAAGCATATGCACATGCTGAGTGTGTGTGTGAAATGTTTGCTATAAAAAAATATATTTGCTTTTATGCATGTGGCATTTTTGTTCTTTCATTCATGAAAAAAGATTAAATGCAGCATGGTGCCAGCTATTCAGACCTTTGATCTTTGTAGAGTTGTTTGATATTTGTGTGAAAACGTTCTTCTGTGTACCTTGTGCAAATCTAAAGCTCTGAAGTTTTATTAGTGCTACCTTTCAGTCACTTGTTCAGAAATTGCCCAGAGAAGTCTCTGAACTATTAGTCTGTGTGGTAATAAATTAATTCATGGGGATTTGGGTGTCGCTGGCTAGGCCAGCGTTCGTTGTCCATCCCTAATTGCCCTTGTGAGCTCCTGCATTGAACCACTACTGGCCCTGCAGTGTAGGTACACCCATAGTGCTGTTAGGGAGTCCCAACCCAGAGACGGTGAAGGAACGCCAATATATTTCCAAGTCAGGCTGGTGGGGGAATTGCAGGTGGTGGTGTTCCCATATATTTACTGCCCTTATCCCAATCATGATGGTAATGATCATGATTTGGAAGGTGCTGTCCAAGGAGCTGTTGTGAGATCCTACATTGCATGTTGTGTTATGAATATCACTGATGTTCAATGCAAGGACATCCCAAATCCCAGGAGAAAAACTTGGAATGCTCATTCTTAACTGTTTTTGTGATTTTTACAAAATGAGAGAAAAAAGATAAAATCCAGTGAGGAAAATTATTCAAATAAACATTTATTCAAGTTTAAAACACATAAGGCAACATTAATGAACAATATTTCTGATTAACTACTATAATGATTACCCACACAGTATGCTTAAATTACCCTCCATCATCTAACTCTGTTTACTTTCCTAAACTCTTGACAATACATTCAAAACACGGCATATGTTTTAACACCATGAACCGTGGACTCAGCTCGACTTCCCCGCCTGAACACCAGAACCCTTTATTCTTCAAATAAACTATATCTTTATGTTGAAAACATTTAATGAAGGATGCTTCACTGGGCAGGGAATTCCATAGATTCACAACCCTTTGGGTGAAGACGTTCTTCCTAAGCTCAGTCCTAAATCTAGTTCCCCTTATTTTGAGGCAAGCCCCCTAGTTCTGCTTTCACCCACCAGTGGAAACAACCTCCCCGCATCTATCCTATCTATTCCCTTCATAATTTTATATGTTTCTATTAGATCTCCCCCCCCCCCCCCCCCACATCCTTCTGAATTCCAATGAATACAGTCCCAGTGTACTCAACTCTGGGATTAACCTAGTGAATCTCCTCTACACACCCTCCCAGTGTCAGTACGTCCTTTCTCAGGCAAGGAAACCAAAACTGAACAATATTCCAAGTGTAGCCTCACAAACACCTTATACAGTTGCAGCATAACCTTCCTGGTCTTAAAATCTAGCAATGAAGGACAAAGCTCCATTCACTTTCTTAATCACCTGTTGCACCTGTAAATCAACTTTTTGTAACTCATGCGCTAGGACAAAGAACATAGAACAGTACAGCACAGAACAGGCCCTTCGGCCCTCAATGTTGTGCCGAGCCATGATCACCCTACTCAAACCCACGTATCCACCCTATACCCGTAACCCAACAACCCCCCCTTAACCTTACTTTTATTAGGACACTACGGGCAATTTAGCATGGCCAGTCCACCTAACCCGCACATCTTTGGACTGTGGGAGGAAACCGGAGCACCCGGAGGAAACCCACGCACACAGGGGGAGGACGTGCAGACTCCACACAGACAGTGACCCAGCCGGGAATCGAACCTGGGACCCTGGAGCTGTGAAGCATTGATGCTAACCACCATGCTACCCTGCTGCCCCAGGACACCCAGGTCCCTCTGCACAGCAGCAGGTTTTAAGGGCCGAAGGGCCTGTTCTGTGCTGTACTGTTCTAAATCCTGAAAATAATTAATGCACGAGCTATGTAGTTTAGATCAGAACTTTATAGGGTCTGACACAGATGTTTTCTGCTTTAATTTCTGCACAACAGCATGATTCTCAGTGCAACTGGCCTTCCAGCTTTTTCCCCTTCACCCACTGCCTAATGTTCACCTCTGTCAATGTTTTTGGATGTTTTATCTTTGGTGAGTAACCAGGTGTCTTCCATGTGTTTACCTCCACAAAGGAAATATTTTTCTGCTCATCTTTGGGCCTGTCAAAGTGAAATTGTAGTAATTTATAAAAAGAAAATTACAGGAATCGGGTCAGTGGGTGAGAACAAGAGCAAAATCCTAATTTTCCCCAGTTGCTCTGTATTGCCCATGATATGCTCCTCCTGTACTCTGTGGCAAATCATGGAAACTTCAGTTGTTTCTGGTGACCAGGTGTGCAGGAAGCGTGTCTAACTGCAGCTACTGGCATTTTGGAGTGGTGGAATCGCTGTGGAGGTTGTGAATAGCACGTTCAGTGAGGTACAGACACTGAAAGATGCCCTAGTACGAATGGGATATGACACTCGACTCATCGATCGACAGTTCTGATGCGTCACAGCAAAAGTCCGCACCGTCCTCCTCAGAAGACAAACACGGGACACAACCGACAGAGTACCCTTCGTTGTCCAGTACTTCCCCGGAGCGGAGAAACTATGACATCTTCTTTACAGCCTTCAACACGTCATCGATGAATATGAACATCTTGCCAAGGTCATCCCCACACCCCAACTACTTGCCTTCAAACAACCCGCACCCCGACTACTTGCCTTCAAACAACCGCGCAACCTCAAACAAACCATTGTTTGCAGCAAACTACCCAGCCTTAGGAACAGCGACCATGACACCACACAACCCTGCCATGGCAATCTCTGCAAGGCGTGCCAGATCATCGACATGGATACCACCATTACACGTGGGAACACCACCCACCAGGTACACGGCTTATACTCGTACGACTCGGCCAATGTTGTCTACCTCATTCGCTAACACCACCGACCAGGTACTCTGTACATACTCGTGCGCCTTGGCCAATGTTGTATACCTCATACACTGCAGGAAAGGATGCCCCAAAGCGTGGTACATTGGTGATACAATGCAACAATGGATGAACAGACATCGCGTGGCAATCAGCAGTCAGGAATGTTCCCTTCCAGTCGGGGAACACTTCAGCAGTTCAGGGGCATTCAGCCTCTGATCTCCGGGTAAGCATTCTCCAAGGCGGCCTTCAGGACGCGCGACAACGCAAAATCGCCGAGCAGAAACTTATAGCCAAGCTCCGCGCATGAGTATGGCCTCAACCGGGACCTTAGATTCATATCGCTGTACATTCATCCCCCATCATCTGGCCTGGGCTTGCGAAATCCTACCAACTGTCCCAGCTTGAGACAATTCACACCTCTTTAACCCCTATCTCTGGATCTGTAAAGACTGAAGTACCTGCAAATGCTCGCATTCAAAGCACAGTCTTGCATCTTTGATTTTGTCAATATATACGTTTCTGGAACAGAACTCTTCATTCACCTGGGGAAGGAGCAGTGCTCCGAAAGCTAGTGTTTGAAACAAATCAGTTGGACTTTAACCTGGTGTTAACTTCTTACTGTGCTCACCCCAGTCCAACGCTGGCATCTCCACATCATGACCCTCTATACAGTCACACAGCACTCCCACTGTCCGAACTAGATCAGCCTCTATACAGTCACAAAGCGTAACAGACATCATCGATGAAGACGAACATCTTGCAAAGATCACCCCCACTGCTTGCCTTCAAACAACCGTGCAACCTCAAACAGGCCATTGTTTGCAGCAAACTACCCAGCCTTAAGAATGGTGACCACGACACCACACAATCCTGCCATGTCAATCTCTGCAAGACTTGCCAGATCATCGACATGGGTGCCACCATTACATATGAGAACACCACCCACCAGGTACGTGGTAAACAGTCGTGCGACTCGGCCAACGTTGTCTACCTCATACGCTATAAGGATCTCTTGAAGCGTGGTACATAAAGACGCTGCGGCAACGGATGAACGGACATCGCGCGACAATCGCCAGGCAGGAAGGTTCCCTTCCAGTCGGGGAACACTTCAGCAGTCAAGGGCATTCAGCCTCTGATCTCCGGGTAAGCATTCTCCAAGGTGGCCTTCAGGACGTGCGACAACACAGAATCGAACAGAAACTTTTAGCCAAGTTCCGCACACGAGTACGGCCTCAAGCATTACACTGACCCCCCACGATCTGACCTGGGCTTGCAAAATCCTACCAACTGTCCTGGCTTGAGACAATTCACACCGCTTTAACCTGTGATTATCCCTCTCTCTAGTTGCTCCATCTGGACCTGTAAAGACTTAATTACCTGCAAAGATTTGCATTCAAAGTATCGTCTTGCATCGTTGACTTCATGTTTCTGGAACCCACCTCTTCATTCACCCGAGGAAGGAGCTGTGCTCCAAAAGCCAGTGATTCGAAACAAACCTGTTGGACTTTAACATGGTGTTAGACTTCTTACTGTCTTTTATACAGTCACACAGCATTTCCTGTCCAATAGATCTCCCTCCATACAGTTACACAGCACTCCTTTTGTCTGATAGATCACCGTCTATGCAATCACACAGCTTTTCCACCGTCTGGGATATATCACCCTCTGTAAAGTCACACAGCATTTGCATTGTCTGATAGATCACCCTCTATGCAGTCACACAGCATTCGCATTGTCTGATAGATCACCCTCTACAGTCACACAGCATTTCCACTGTCTGATAGATCACCCTCTATGCAGTCACACAGCATTCGCATGATCTGATAGATCACCCTCTCTACAGTCATACAGCATTCCCACTGTCTGATAGATCAACTTCTATGCAGTCACACAGCATTCGCATGATCTGATAGATCACTCTTTATGCAGTCACACAGCATTTGCATTGTCTGATAGATCACCCTCTCTAGTCACACAGCATTCCCACTGTCTGATAGATCACCCTCTCTACAGTCACACAGCATTCCCACTGTCTGATAGATCACCCTCTATGCAGTCAGACAGCATTCCCACTGTCTGATAGATCACCCTCTATGCAGTCAGACAGCATTCGCATTGTCTAATAGATCACTCTGTACAGGATTCTGCCCAGTGCAAATGTCAGAGTGAGGGACTCAGACCAGCGCGGCTGTCAGAGTGAGGGACTCAGCCCAGTGTGGCTGTCACAGTGAGGGACCCAGCCCAGTGCAAATGTCAGAGTGAGGGACCCAGCCCAGCGCGTCTGTCAGAGTGAGGGACTCAGCCCAACCCAGCTGTCAGAGTGAGCGACACAGCCCAGTGCGGCTGTCAGAGTGAGGGACCCATCCCAGTGCAAATGTCAGAGTGAGGGACACAGCCCAGTGTGGCTGTCAGAGTGAGGGACCCAGCCCAGTGTGGCTGTCAGAGTGAGGGACCCAGCCCAGTGTGGCTGTCAGAGTGAGGGACCCAGCCCAGCGTGGCTGTCAGAGTGAGGGACCCAGCCCAGTGCAGCTGTCAGAGTGAGGGATCCAGCCCAGCTGTCAGAGTGAGGGACTCAGCCCAGTGTGGCTGTCAGAGTGAGGGACCCAGCCCAGTGTGGCTGTCAGAGTGAGGGACAAAGCCCAGTGTGGCTGTCAGAGTGAGGGACAAAGCCCAGCGCGGCTGTCAGAGTGAGGGACCCAGCCCAGTGCGGCTGTCAGAGTGAGGGACCCAGCCCCAGCTGTCAGAGTGAGGGACCCAGCCCAGTGCGGCTGTCAGAGTGAGGGACCCGGCCCAGTGTGGCTGTCAGAGTGAGGGACCCAGCCCAGTGCGGCTGTCAGAGTGAGGGACCCGGCCCAGTGCGGCTGTCAGAGTGAGGGACCCAGCCCAGTGCGGCTGTCAGAGTGAGGGACCAAGCCCAGTGCGGCTGTCAGAGTGAGGGACCCAGCCAGTGCCGCTGTCAGAGTGAGGGACCCAGCCCAGTCGGCTGTCAGAGGTGAGGGACCAGCCCAGTGCGGCTGTCAGAGTGAGGGACACAGCCCAGTGCGGCTGTCAGAGTGAGGACACAGCCCAGTGTGGCTGTCAGAGTGAGGGACCCAGCCCAGTGCGGCTGTCAGATGTGAGGGACCCAGCCCAGGCTGTCAGAGTGAGGGACCCAGCCCAGTGTGGCTGTCAGAGTGAGGGACCCAGCCCAGTGTGGCTGTCAGAGTGAGGGACCCAGCCCAGTGTGGCTGTCAGAGTGAGGGACCCAGCCCAGCTGTCAGAGTGAGGGACTCAGCCCAGTGTGGCTGTCAGAATGAGGGACTCTGCCCAGTGCGGCTGTCAGAGTGAGGGACCCGGCCCAGTGTGGCTGTCAGAGTGAGGGACCCGCCCAGTGTGGCTGTCAGAGTGAGGGACCCAGCCCAGTGTGGCTGTCAGAGTGAGGGACAAAGCCCAGTGTGGCTGTCAGAGTGAGGGACCCAGCCCAGTGTGGCTGTCAGAGTGAGGGACCCAGCCCAGTGTGGCTGTCAGAGTGAGGGACCAGCCCAGTGTGGCTGTCAGAGTGAGGGACCCAGCCCAGTGTGGCTGTCAGAGTGAGGGACCAGCCCAGTGTGGCTGTCAGAGTGAGGGACCCAGCCCAGTGTGGCTGTCAGAGTGAGGGACCCAGCCCAGTGCGGCTGTCAGAGTGAGGGACCCAGCCCAGTGTGGCTGTCAGAGTGAGGGACCCAGCCCAGTGCGGCTGTCAGAGTGAGGGACCCAGCCCAGTGCGGCTGTCAGAGTGAGGGACCCAGCCCAGTGTGGCTGTCAGAGTGAGGGACCCAGCCCAGTGTGGCTGTCAGAGTGAGGGACCCAGCCCAGTGCGGCTGTCAGAGTGAGGGACCCAGCCCAGTGTGGCTGTCAGAGTGAGGGACCCAGCCCAGTGTGGCTGTCAGAGTGAGGGACCCAGCCCAGTGCGGCTGTCAGAGTGAGGGACCCAGCCCAGTGCGGCTGTCAGAGTGAGGGACCCAGCCCAGTGCGGCTGTCAGAGTGAGGGACCCAGCCCAGTGTGGCTGTCAGAGTGAGGGACCCAGCCCAGTGGGCTGTCAGAGTGAGGGACCCAGCCCAGTGTGGCTGTCAGAGTGAGGGACCGGGCCCAGTGCGGCTGTCAGAGTGAGGGACCCAGCCCAGTGCGTCTGTCAGACAGAGGGACCCAGCCCAGCTGTCAGAGTGAGGGACTCAGCCCAGTGTGGCTGTCAGAGTGAGGGACCCAGCCCAGTGTGGCTGTCAGAGTGAGGGACAAAGCCCAGTGTGGCTGTCAGAGTGAGGGACCCAGCCCAGCCCAGCTGTCAGAAGGAGGGACTCAGCCCAGTGTGGCTGTCAGAGTGAGGGACCCGGCCCAGTGCGGCTGTCAGAGTGAGGGACCCAGCCCAGCTGTCAGAGTGAGGGACCCAGCCCAGTGTGGCTGTCAGAGTGAGGGACCCAGCCCAGTGTGGCTGTCAGAGTGAGGGACCCGGCCCAGTGCGGCTGTCAGAGTGAGGGACCCAGCCCAGTGTGGCTGTCAGAGTGAGGGACCCGGCCCAGTGTGGCTATCAGAGTGAGGGACTCAGCCCAGTGTGGCTGTCAGAGTGAGGGACCCGGCCCAGTGTGGCTGTCAGAGTGAGGGACCCAGCCCAGTGGGCTGTCAGAGTGATGGGACTCCGGCCCAGTAGTGGCTGTCAGAGTGAGGGACCCGCCCAGTGTGGCTGTCAGAGTGAGGGACCCTAGCCAGTGCGGCTGTCAGAGTGAGGGACCCAGCCCAGTGTGGCTGTCAGAGTGAGGGACCCAGCCCAGTGCGGCTGTCAGGTGAGGGACCTGCCCAGTGCGCTGTCAGAGTGAGGACCAGCCCAGTGCGGCTGTCAGGTGAGGGACCCGGCCCAGTGTGGCTGTCAGAGTGAGGGACCCAGCCCAGTGGGCTGTCAGAGTGAGGGACCCCAGCCAGCTGTCAGAGTGAGGGACAAGCCAGTGTGGCTGTCAGAGTGAGGGAACCCAGCCCATGTGGCTGTCAGAGTGAGGGGGCCCAGCCCAGTGTGGCTGTCAGAGTGAGGGACCCAGCCCAGTGTGGCTGTCAGAGTGAGGGACCCAGCCCAGTATGGCTGTCAGTGTGGGACCCAGCCCAGCTGTCAGAGTGAGGGATCCAGCCCAGTGTGGCTGTCAGAGTGAGGGACCCAGCCCAGTGTGGCTGTCAGAGTGAGGGACCCAGCCCAGTGTGGGACCCAGCCCAGCTGTCAGAGTGAGGGACCCAGCCCAGCATGGCTGTCAGAGTGAGGGACCCAGCCCAGTGCGGCTGTCAGAGTGAGGGACCCAGCCCAGTGCGGCTGTCAGAGTGAGGGACCCAGCCCAGCGTGGCTGTCAGTGAGGGACCCAGCCCAGCTGTCAGAGTGAGGGACCCAGCCCAGCGTGGCTGTCAGAGTGAGGGACCCAGCCCAGCTGTCAGAGTGAGGGACCCGGCCCAGTGTGGCTGTCAGAGTGAGGGACCCAGCCCAGCTGTCAGAGTGAGGGACACGGCCCAGTGCGGCTGTCAGAGTGAGGGACCCGGCCCAGTGCGGCTGTCAGAGTGAGGGACCCGGCCCAGTGTGGCTGTCAGAGTGAGGGACCCAGCCCAGTGCGGCTGTCAGTGTGAGGGACCCAGCCCAGCTGTCAGAGTGAGGGACCCAGCCCAGTGTGGCTGTCAGAGTGAGGGACCCAGCCCAGCGTGGCTGTCAGAGTGAGGGACCCGGCCCAGTGCGCCTGTCAGAGTGAGGGACCGGGCCCAGTGCGGCTGTCAGAGTGAGGGACCCAGCCCAGTGCGTCTGTCAGACAGAGGGACCCAGCCCAGCTGTCAGAGTGAGGGACTCAGCCCAGTGTGGCTGTCAGAGTGAGGGACTCAGCCCAGCCCAGCTGTCAGAAGGAGGGACTCAGACAAGTGTGGCTGTCAGAGTGAGGGCCCCGGCCCAGTGTGGCTGTCAGAGTGAGGGACCCGGCCCAGTGCGGCTGTCAGACTGAGGGACCCAGCCCAGCTGTCAGTGTGAGGGACCCAGCCCAGCTGTCAGAGTGAGGGACCCAGCACAGCGCGGCTGTCAGAGTGAGGGGCCCAACCCAGTGTGTCTGTCAGAGTGAGGTACCCAACCCAGCTGTCAGAGTGAGGTACCCAGCCCAGCTGTCAGAGTGAGGGACCCAGCCCAGCATGGCTGTCAGTGTGAGGGACCCAGCCCAGCTGAGAGAGTGAGGGACCCAGCCCAGTGTGTCTGTCAGAGTGAGGGACCCAGCCCAGCTGTCAGAGTGAGGGACACAGCCCAGCTGTCAGAGTGAGGGACACAGCCCAGCTGTCAGAGTGAGGGACACAGCCCAGATGTCAGAGTGAGGGACACAGCCCAGATGTCAGAGTGAGGGACACAGCCCAGCTGTCAGAGTGAGGGACACAGCCCAGCTACCAGAGTGAGGGACACAGCCCAGCTGTCAGAGTGAGGGACACAGCCCAGCGCGGCTGTCAGAGTGAGGGACCCGGCCCAGTGTGGCTGTCAGAGTGAGGGACCCGGCCCAGCGCGGCTGTCAGAGTGAGGGACCCAGGCCCAGTGTGGCTGTCAGAGTGAGGGACCCGGCCCAGTGCGGCTGTCAGAGTGAGGGACCCAGCCCAGTGCGGCTGTCAGAGTGAGGGACCCAGCCCAGTGTGGCTGTCAGAGTGAGGGACCCAGCCCAGTGCGGCTGTCAGAGTGAGGGACCCAGGCCCAGTGTGGCTGTCAGAGTGAGGGACCCAGCCCAGTGTGGCTGTCAGAGTGAGGGACCCAGCCCAGTGCGGCTGTCAGAGTGAGGGACCCAGCCCAGTGCGGCTGTCAGAGTGAGGGACCCAGCCCAGGGCTGTCAGAGTGAGGGACCCGGCCCAGTTGGCTGTCAGAGTGAGGGACCAGCCCAGTGCGGCTGTCAGAGTGAGGGACCTCGCCCAGTGCGGCTGTCAGAGTGAGGGACCCAGCCCAGTGCGGCTGTCAGAGTGAGGGACCCAGCCCAGTGCGGCTGTCAGAGTGAGGGACTCAGCCCAGTGTGGCTGTCAGAGTGAGGGACCCAGCCCAGTGTGGCTGTCAGAGTGAGGGACCCAGCCCAGCGTGGCTGTCAGAGTGAGGGACCAGCCCAGTGTGGCTGTCAGAGTGAGGGACCCAGCCCAGTGTGGCTGTCAGAGTGAGGGACCCAGCCCAGTGCGGCTGTCAGAGTGAGGGACCCAGCCCAGTGCGGCTGTCAGAGTGAGGGACCCAGCCCAGTGCGGCTGTCAGAGTGAGGGACCCAGCCCAGTGTGGCTGTCAGAGTGAGGGACCCAGCCCAGTGTGGCTGTCAGAGTGAGGGACCCAGCCCAGTGCGGCTGTCAGAGTGAGGGACCCAGCCCAGTGTGGCTGTCAGAGTGAGGGACCCAGCCCAGTGCGGCTGTCAGAGTGAGGGACCCAGCCCAGTGTGGCTGTCAGAGTGAGGGACCCAGCCCAGTGCGGCTGTCAGAGTGAGGACCCAGCCCAGTGCGGCTGTCAGAGTGAGGGACCCAGCCCAGTGTGGCTGTCAGAGTGAGGGACCCAGCCCAGTGCGGCTGTCAGAGTGAGGGACCCAGCCCAGTGTGGCTGTCAGAGTGAGGGACCCAGCCCAGTGTGGCTGTCAGAGTGAGGGACCCAGCCCAGTGTGGCTGTCAGAGTGAGGGACCCAGCCCAGCGTGGCTGTCAGAGTGAGGGACCCGGCCCAGTGTGGCTGTCAGAGTGAGGGACCCAGCCCAGTGCGGCTGTCAGAGTGAGGGACCCAGCCCAGTGCGGCTGTCAGAGTGAGGGACAAAGCCCAGTGTGGCTGTCAGAGTGAGGGACTCAGCCCAGTGTGGCTGTCAGAGTGAGGGACCCAGCCCAGTGCGGCTGTCAGAGTGAGGGACCCAGCCCAGTGTGGCTGTCAGAGTGAGGGGCCTAACCCAGTGTGGCTGTCAGAGTGAGGGACAAAGCCCAGTGTGGCTGTCAGAGTGAGGGACCCAGCCCAGTGTGGCTGTCAGAGTGAGGGACTCAGGCCCAGTGTGGCTGTCAGAGTGAGGGACCCAGCCCAGTGTGGCTGTCAGAGTGAGGGACCCAGCCCAGTGTGGCTGTCAGAGTGAGGGACCCAGCCAGTGTGGCTGTCAGAGTGAGGGGCCCAACCCAGTGTGGCTGTCAGAGTGAGGGAAAAAGCCCAGTGTGGCTGTCAGAGTGAGGGACCCAGCCCAGCGCAGCCATCAGAGTGAGGGACCCAGCCCAGCTGTCAGAGTGAGGGACCCAGCACAGTGTGGCTGTCAGAGTGAGGGACCCGGCCCAGCGTGGCTGTTAGAGTGATGGACCCAGCCCAGCGTGGCTGTCAGAGTGAGGGGACCCGGCCCAGTGTGGCTGTCAGAGTGAGGGACACAGCCCAGTGCGGCTGTCAGAGTGAGGGACCCAGCCCAGTGCGGCTGTCAGAGTGAGGGACCCAGCCCAGTGCGGCTGTCAGAGTGAGGGACCCAGCCCAGCGCGGCTGTCAGAGTGAGGGACCCAGCCCAGTGTGGCTGTCAGAATGAGGGACCCAGCCCAGTGCGGCTGTCAGAGTGAGGGACCCGGCCCAGTGTGGCTGTCAGAGTGAGGGACCCAGCCCAGTGCGGCTGTCAGAGTGAGGGACCCAGCCCAGTGCGGCTGTCAGAGTGAGGGACCCAGGCCAGTGTGGCTGTCAGAGTGAGGGGACCAGCCCAGTGCTGGCTGTCAGAGTGAGGGACCCAGCCCAGTGCGGCTGTCAGAGTGAGGGACCCAGCCCAGTGCGGCTGTCAGAGTGAGGGACCCAGCCCAGTGCGGCTGTCAGAGTGAGGGACCCAGCCCAGTGCGGCTGTCAGAGTGAGGGACCCAGCCCAGTGCGGCTGTCAGAGTGAGGGACCCAGCCCAGTGTGGCTGTCAGAGTGAGGGACCCAGCCCAGTGTGGCTGTCAGAGTGAGGGACCCAGCCAGTGCGGCTGTCAGAGTGAGGGACCCAGCCCAGTGGGCTGTCAGAGTGAGGGACCCAGCCCAGTGTGGCTGTCAGAGTGAGGGACCCAGCCCAGTGCGGCTGTCAGAGTGAGGGACCCAGCCCAGTGTGGCTGTCAGAGTGAGGGACCCAGCCCAGCTGTCAGAGTGAGGGACCCAGCACAGCGCGGCTGTCAGAGTGAGGGGCCCAACCCAGTGTGTCTGTCAGAGTGAGGTACCCAACCCAGCTGTCAGAGTGAGGTACCCAGCCCAGCTGTCAGAGTGAGGGACCCAGCCCAGCATGGCTGTCAGTGTGAGGGACCCAGCCCAGCTGAGAGAGTGAGGGACCCAGCCCAGTGTGTCTGTCAGAGTGAGGGACCCAGCCCAGCTGTCAGAGTGAGGGACACAGCCCAGCTGTCAGAGTGAGGGACACAGCCCAGCTGTCAGAGTGAGGGACACAGCCCAGATGTCAGAGTGAGGGACACAGCCCAGATGTCAGAGTGAGGGACACAGCCCAGCTGTCAGAGTGAGGGACACAGCCCAGCTACCAGAGTGAGGGACACAGCCCAGCTGTCAGAGTGAGGGACACAGCCCAGCGCGGCTGTCAGAGTGAGGGACCCAGCCCATCGCGGCTGTCAGAGTGAGGGACCCAGCCCAGTGTGGCTGTCAGAGTGAGGGACCCGGCCCAGTGTGGCTGTCAGAGTGAGGGACCCGGCCCAGTGTGGCTGTCAGAGTGAGGGACCCAGCCCAGTGTGGCTGTCAGAGTGAGGGACCCAGCCCAGTGTGGCTGTCAGAGTGAGGGACCCGGCCCAGTGCGGCTGTCAGAGTGAGGGACCCGGCCCAGTGCAGCTGTCAGACTGAGGGACCCGGCCCAGTGTGGCTGTCAGAGTGAGGGACTCAGCCCAGCGTGGCTGTCAGAGTGAGGGACCCAGCCCAGTGTGGCTGTCAGAGTGAGGGACCCAGCCCAGTGTGGCTGTCAGAGTGAGGGACACAGCCCAGTGCGGCTGTCAGAGTGAGGGACCCAGCCCAGTGCGGCTGTCAGAGTGAGGGACCCAGCCCAGTGTGGCTGTCAGAGTGAGGGACACAGCCCAGTGCGGCTGTCAGAGTGAGGGACCCAGCCCAGCGCGGCTGTCAGAGTGAGGGACCCAGCCCAGCTGTCAGAGTGAGGGGCCCAGCCCAGTGTGGCTGTCAGAGTGAGGTCCCCAGCCCAGTGCGGCTGTCAGACTGAGGGACCCAGCCCAGCACGGCTGTCAGAGTGAGGGACCCAGCCCAGCTGTCAGAGTGAGGGACCCAGCCCAGTCTGGCTGTCAGAGTGAGGGAACCGGCCCAGTGCGGCTGTCAGAGTGAGGGACCGCGCCCAGTGCGGCTGTCAGAGTGAGGGACCCGGCCCAGTGCGCCTGTCAGAGTGAGGGACTCAGCCCAGTGCGGCTGTCAGAGTGAGGGACTCAGCCCAGTGCGGCTGTCAGAGTGAGGGACCCAGCCCAGCGCGGTCGTCAGAGTGAGGGACTCAGCCCAGCTGTCAGAGTGAGAGACCCAGCCCAGCGTGGCTGTCAGAGTGAGGGACCCAGCCCAGCGTGGCTGTCAGAGTGAGGGACCCAGCCCAGCGTGGCTGTCAGAGTGAGGGACCCAGCCCAGCGCGGCTGTCAGAGTGAGGGACCCAGCCCAGCCCAGCTGTCAGAGTGCGGGACCCAGCCCAGTGCGGCTGTCAGAGTGAGGGACCCAGCCCAGTGTGGCTGTCAGAGTGAGGGACCCAGCCCAGTGCGGCTGTCAGAGTGAGGGACCCAGCCCAGCGTGGCTGTCAGAGTGGGGGACCCAGCCCAGTGTGGCTGTCAGAGTGAGGGACCCAGCCCAGCGTGGCAGTCAGTGTGAGGGACCCAGCCCAGTGTGGATGTCAGAGTGAGGGACCCGGCACAGTGCGCCTGTCAGAGTGAGGGACCGGGCCCAGTGCGGCTGTCAGAGTGAGGGACTCAGCCCAGTGTGGCTGTCAGAGTGAGGGACCCAGCCCAGCCCAGCTGTCAGAGTGAGGGACTCAGCCCAGTGTGGCTGTCAGAGTGAGGGACCCAGCCCAGCCCAGCTGTCAGAGTGAGGGACTCAGCCCAGTGTGGCTGTCAGAGTGAGGGACTCAGCCCAGCCCAGCTGTCAGAGTGAGGGACCCAGCCCAGTGCGGCTGTCAGAGTGAGGGACCCGGCCCAGTGTGGCTGTCAGAGTGAGGGACCCAGTCCCAGTGCGGCTGTCAGAGTGAGGGACCCAGCCCAGTGCGGCTGTCAGAGTGAGGGACCCAGCCCAGTGTGGCTGTCAGAGTGAGGGACCCAGCCCAGTGTGGCTGTCAGAGTGAGGGACCCAGCCAGTGTGGCTGTCAGAGTGAGGGACCCAGCCCAGCGTGGCTGTCAGAGTGAGGGACCCGGCCCAGTGTGGCTGTCAGAGTGAGGGACCCAGCCCAGTGTGGCTGTCAGAGTGAGGGACCCAGCCCAGTGCGGCTGTCAGAGTGAGGGACCCAGCCCAGTTGGGCTGTCAGAGTGAGGGACCCGGCCCAGTGCCTGTCAGAGTGAGGGACCCAGCCCAGTGCGGCTGTCAGAGTGAGGGACCCAGCCCAGTGTGGCTGTCAGAGTGAGGGACCCAGCCCAGTGCGGCTGTCAGAGTGAGGGACCCAGCCCAGTGTGGCTGTCCGAGTGAGGGACCCAGCCCAGTGTGGCTGTCAGAGTGAGGGACCCAGCCCAGTGCGGCTGTCAGAGTGAGGGACCCAGCCCAGCGTGGCTGTCAGAGTGGGGGACCCAGCCCAGTGTGGCTGTCAGAGTGAGGGACCCAGCCCAGCGTGGCAGTCAGTGTGAGGGACCCAGCCCAGTTTGGATGTCAGAGTGAGGGACCCGGCACAGTGCGCCTGTCAGAGTGAGGGACCGGGCCCAGTGCGGCTGTCAGAGTGAGGGACTCAGCCCAGTGTGGCTGTCAGAGTGAGGGACCCAGCCCAGCCCAGCTGTCAGAGTGAGGGACTCAGCCCAGTGTGGCTGTCAGAGTGAGGGACCCAGCCCAGCCCAGCTGTCAGAAGGAGGGACTCAGCCCAGTGTGGCTGTCAGAGTGAGGGACTCAGCCCAGCCCAGCTGTCAGAAGGAGGGACTCAGCCCGGTGTGTCTGTCAGAGTGAGGTACCCAGCCCAGCTGTCAGTGTGAGGGACCCAACCCAGCTGTCAGAGTGAGGGACCCAGCCCAGCGCGGCTGTCAGAGTGAGGGGCCCAACCCAGTGTGTCTGTCAGAGTGAGGGACCCAGCCCAGCTGTCAGAGTGAGGGACACAGCCCAGCTGTCAGAGTGAGGGACACAGCCCAGCTGTCAGAGTGAGGGACCCGGCCCACTGCGGCTGTCAGAGTGAGGGACCCGGCCCAGTGCAGCTGTCAGACTGAGGGACCCGGCCCAGTGCGGCTGTCAGAGTGAGGGACCCAGCCCAGCGCGGCCGTCAGAGTGAGGGACCCAGCCCAGCGTGGCTGTCAGAGTGAGGGACCCAGCCCAGCGTGGCTGTCAGAGTGAGGGACCCAGCCCAGCGCGGCTGTCAGAGTGAGGGACCCAGTCCAGTGCGGCTGTCAGAGTGAGGGACTCAGCCCAGTGTGGCTGTCAGAATGAGGGACTCTGCCCAGTGCGGCTGTCAGAGTGAGCGACCCAGCCCAGCTGTCAGAGTGAGGGACACAGCCCAGCTGTCAGAGTGAGGGACACAGCCCAATGTGGCCGTCAGAGTGAGGGACCCAGCCCAGCGTGGCAGTCAGTGTGAGGGACCGGGCCCAGTGCGGCTGTCAGAGTGAGGGACCCAGCCCAGTGCGTCTGTCAGACAGAGGGACCCGGCCCAGTGCGGCTGTCAGACTGAGGGACCCGGCCCAGCGTGGCTGTCAGAAGGAGGGACTCAGACAAGTGTGGCTGTCAGAGTGAGGGACCCGGCCCAGTGTGGCTGTCAGAGTGAGGGACCCGGCCCAGTGCGGCTGTCAGACTGAGGGACCCAGCCCAGCTGTCAGAGTGAGGGACCCAGCCCAGCGCGGCTGTCAGCGTGAGGGGCCCAACCCAGCTGTCAGAGTGAGGGACACAGCCCAGATGTCAGAGTGATGGACACAGCCCAGCGCGGCAGTCAGAGTGAGGGACCCAGCCCAGCGCATCTTTCAGAGTGAGGGACCCGGCCCAGTGCAGCTGTCAGACTGAGGGACCCGGCCCAGTGCGGCTGTCAGAGTGAGGGACCCAGCCCAGTGTGGCTGTCAGAGTGAGGTACCCGGCCCAGTGTGGCTGTCAGAGTGAGGTACCCGGCCCAGTGCGGCTGTCAGAGTGAGGGACAAAGCCCAGCGTGGCTGTCAGAGTGAGGGACCCAGCCCAGCTGAGAGAGTGAGGGACCCAGCCCAGCGCGGCTGTCAGAGTGAGGGGCCCAACCCAGCTGTCAGAGTGAGGGTCACAGCCCAGCTGTCAGAGTGAGGGACACAGCCCAGATGTCAGAGTGAGGGACACAGCCCAGATGTCAGAGTGAGGGACACAGCCAAGCTGTCAGAGTGAGGGACACAGCCCAGCGCGGCAGTCAGAGTGAGGGACCCAGCCCAGCGCATCTTTCAGAGTGAGGGACCCGGCCCAGTGCAGCTGTCAGACTGAGGGACCCGGCCCAGTGCGGCTGTCAGAGTGAGGGACCCAGCCCAGTGTGGCTGTCAGAGTGAGGGACCCGGCCCAGTGCGGCTGTCAGAGTGAGGGACCCAGCCCAGTGCGGCTGTCAGAGTGAGGGACCAAGCCCAGTGTGGCTGTCAGAGTGAGGGGACCAGCCCAGTGTGGCTGTCAGAGTGAGTGACCCTGCCCAGTGCGGCTGTCAGAGTGAGGGACCCAGCCCAGTGTGGCTGTCAGATGTAGGGACCAGCCCAGTGTGGCTGTCAGAGTGAGGGACCCGCCTGCAGGCTGTCAGAGTGAGGGACCCAGCCCAGTGGGCTGTCAGAGTGAGGGACCCAGCCCATCGCTGTCAGAAGTGAGGGACTCAGCCCAGTGTGGCTGTCAGAGTGAGGGACCAGCCCAGGCTGTCAGAGTGAGGGACCCAGCCCAGTCGTGGCTGTCAGAGTGAGGGACCCAGCCCAGGGGCTGTCAAGTTGAGGGACCAGCCCAGTTGCTGTCAGAGTGAGGGACCGGCCCAGTGTGGCGCTGTCAGAGTGAGGGACCCAGCCCAGTGCGGCTGTCAGAGTGAGGGACCCGGCCCAGTGCGGCTGTCAGAGTGAGGGACTCAGCCCAGTGTGGCTGTCAGAATGAGGGACTCTGCCCAGTGCGGCTGTCAGAGTGAGGGACCCGGCCCAGTGCAGCTGTCAGACTGAGGGACCCGGCCCAGTGCGGCTGTCAGAGTGAGGGACCCAGCCCAATGTGGCTGTCAGACTGAGGGACCCTGCCCAGTGTGGCTGTCAGAGTGAGGACTCAGCCCAGCGCGGCTGTCAGAGTGAGGGACCCAGCCCAGCGTGGCTGTAAGAGTGAGGGACTCAGCCCAGTGCGGCTGTCAGAAGGAGGGACTCAGCCCAGTGTGGCTGTCAGAGTGAGGGACACAGCCCAGTGCGGCTGTCAGAGTGAGGGACTCAGCCCAGTGTGGCTGTCAGAATGAGGGACTCTGCCCAGTGCGGCTGTCAGAGTGAGGGACCCGGCCCAGTGTGGCTGTCAGAGTGAGGGACCCAGCCCAGTGTGGCTGTCAGAGTGAGCGACCCAGCCCAGCTGTCAGAGTGAGGGACACAGCCCAGCTGTCAGAGTGAGGGACTCAGCCCAGCTGTCAGAGTGAGGGACCCGGCCCAATGTGGCTGTCAGAGTGAGGGACCCGGCCCAGTGTGGCTGTCAGAGTGAGGGACTCAGCCCAGTGTGGCTGTCAGAGTGAGGGACCCGGCCCAGTGTGGCTGTCAGAGTGAGGGACCCGGCCCAGTGTGGCTGTCAGAGTGAGGGACCTAGCCCAGTGTGGCTGTCAGAGTGAGGGGCCCAGACCAGTGTGGCTGTCAGAGTGAGGGACAAAGCCCAGTGTGGCTGTCAGAGTGAGGGAAAAAGCCCAGTGTGGCTGTCAGAGTGAGGGACCCGGCCCAGTGTGGCTGTCAGAGTGAGGGACCCAGCCCAGCGCAGCCGTCAGAGTGAGGGACCCAGCCCAGCTGTCAGAGTGAGGGACCCAGCCCAGTGTGTCTGTCAGACAGAGGGACCCAGCCCAGCTGTCAGAGTGAGGGACACAGCCCAGCGCGGCAGTCAGAGTGAGGGACCCAGCCCAGTGCGGCTGTCAGAGTGAGGGACCCAGCCCAGTGCGGCTGTCAGAGTGAGGGACCCAGCCCATCGCGGCTGTCAGAGTGAGGGACTCAGCCCAGCGCGGCTGTCAGAGTGAGGGACACAGCCCAGCTGTCAGAGTGAGGGACTCAGCCCAGCGCGGCTGTCAGAGTGAGGGACCCAGCCCATCGCGGCTGTCAGAGTGAGGGACACAGCGCAGCTGTCAGAGTGAGGGACACAGCCCAGTGTGGCTGTCAGAGTGAGGGGCCCAGCCCAGTGTGGCTGTCAGAGTGAGGGACTCGGCCCAGTGTGGCTGTCAGAGTGAGGGACCCAGCCCAGTGTGGCTGTCAGAGTGAGGGGCCCAGACCAGTGTGGCTGTCAGAGGGAGGGACCCAGCCCAGTGTGGCTGTCAGTTAGGGACCCAGCCAGTGTGGCTGTCAGAGTGAGTAGCCCAACCCAGTGTGGCTGTCAGAGTGAGGGACCCAGCCCAGCGCAGCCGTCAGAGTGAGGGACCCGGCCCAGCCCAGCTGTCAGAGTGAGGGACCCAGCCCAGCGCGGCTGTCAGTGTGAGGGACCCGGCCCAGTGTGGCTGTTAGAGTGAGGGACCCGGCCCAGTGCGGCTGTCAGAGTGAGGGACCCAGCCCAGCGTGGCTGTCAGAGTGAGGGACCCAGCCCAGCGTGGCTGTCAGAGTGAGGGACCCGGCCCAGTGTGGCTGTCAGAGTGTGGGACCCAGCCCAGCGTGGCTGTCAGAGTGAGGGACCCAGCCCAGCGTGGCTGTCAGAGTGAGGGACCCGGCCCAGTTTGGCTGTCAGAGTGAGGGACACAGCCCAGCGCGGCTGTCAGAGTGAGGGACCCGGCCCAGTGTGGCTGTCAGAGTG